>NC_050195.1:12720761-12915761 GCF_008315115.2 Sander lucioperca | reverse complement strand
GCAACAAGTATATCATTTATCACTTTTGTAGCAGCTGTGATGGTGCTATGTTTTTTCCTGAAGCCGGATTGCAGTTTAGAGAGTAGGTCACTAGAGTACAGGAACTCTTTAAGTTGATCACAAACAAGAGATTCAAGAAGTTTTGACAAAACACACAAGTTTGATATTGGTCTGTAGTTAGTCATAACAGCTGGATCACCTCCTTTTAATAAAGGGGTAACAAAAGCAGACTTCCAAACAAGTGGTATTTCTTTGTTTTGGATTGAAAGATTAAAGAGGACCGTAAGAGGTTGAGCTACATAATCAGCTGCTATTTTCAAGAAGTAGGGCTCTATCAAGTCCGGTCCGTTTGATTTCCTGTGATCTAATGCTTTAAGAGCTTTATGCACTTCCTGCACAGTAAAAGGAACAAAATTAAAATACTCTCCAGAAGACATTTGAGGTTCTGTGCAGGGAGTCACGGGGGCCACTCCTGTGGAGTCAAACAAAGAACCAGAAGCTATGAAATGATTGTTAAAGATATTTAAGACCTCGGTCCTATCGTAGACAGGGACAGAGTCTTTTAAGACATATTTTGGAAGAGCCTGAGGTCTTCTATTTACAGATAGAGACTTTATCACTTTCCAAAATTTCTGTGGATTGTTGAGGTTTTCTGTTGTGACAGATAAGTAATAATCTGATTTAGCCTTCTTAATAAGAGAAGTACATTTATTTCTTAAATGCCTAAAAGTAGACCAATCAGAGGGAGAATTGCCTTTTCTGGCTTTGGCCCATACCACATTGCGCTGATGGATGGACTCTGACAATTCTGGAGAAAACCAAGGGTTCTCTCGACCCTTGACTCTAAATTTCCTAATAGGAGCATGTTTATTTACAATCTTCATAAAACTCTCCTTGAAATAGGCCCAAGCCAGTTCCACATCTGGCAACAAACTCAAATGCCCCCAATTAACCAAAGCTAGGTCATGATGATAGGCTTGCTCGTTAAATATTTTTAAATTTCTCTTGCAAATAATACGGGGATTGCATTTGGGGATTTTAGTGTTCCTGCATGTAGCAACAACACAATGATCACTCAAATCATTGCAGAACACACCCACTGATGAGAACTTATGAGGGACATTTGTTAGGATTAAGTCAATCAAGGTAGACTTATTTGGACTCTTTACATGTGGCCTTGTAGGTAGGTTGACCAACTGGCTTAGATTAATAGAGTCACAGAAGGATTTAAATTCACCAGAAACTGCATTTAGCCAATCCCAATTAAAATCTCCAGCCAATAAGAGTTCCTTGTAATTTAATTTTGACAAAAGATACTGTAAGGATGGTAATGCTTCCTTGATGGCAGATGGAGGCCTGTAACACCCCGCAACAGTTATAGACAGGGACTTAACTATTTCTACGTTCAAAGCCAAAAACTCCATTTGTTTAGAAATAGATTCAGATAGAACAATTGATACACCAAATCTTGATTTTACATAAATGGCTACGCCACCACCTTTTTTGGGCCTATCTGTACGATGAACGTTGTATCCAAGTATGGCGATGTCATCATTAGAAATAGATTTGGATAACCAGGTTTCAGAAATGATCACAATATCTGCATCTGTCGATTTCACCCAAATTCTGACCATGTCCATCTTGGGTAATAAACTGCGCACATTAAGATGAACAAATTTTAACCCAGGCATTGATTTGAAATCAGCAGGGGTCTGGGCGCATTTCAGCTCAGGTCCAGGATTTGGTTGCACATTTCCAGATATAAGTAAAAGTAGAACAATCATCAATCTTCGTTTCACACTACATTTTGGAACAGACTCACGCGTGTCAAATGTTGAAGCCAAGCATTGCTTTTCATCAAGTGAAAGAGAAAGATTGTACAAGGCAAGGAAGGCCTGAAGTTTAGGTACAACCACAGGCAGCTTGAAGTTGAGGACCAGAACCAAATGAGACAGTGGAGGGTCAGGGTGCCCTGCTGCACCAGATTTAGTGCCACTATAGGAGATACCACACATGCTCTGCTTATTATTAGCAGTACTTACCCAAGGAGCACTACTTAGTCCCAAGTCCCAAAGGGTCATCACACATAATAAAACTATTAAAAGTGCCATAATCTTCATGTTAAAAAACATCAGCAGAAACAGTTTGTGAGTAGCACAACCGTAGCTATTTTCCAGGAGGTGAATGTGACAGGCTCGGGCCTGTTAGCCCAGACCCCAGGTGGAGGTGGATGAAACAGGCTCAGGCCAGATAACCCAGGCTCCGGGTGGAGGTGGATATGGCAAGCTTCGGGCCTGTTAATCCAGGCTCCAGATGAAGGTGGATGTAGCAGACTCGGGCCTGTTAGCCCAGGCTCCAGGCGAAAGGTGAATGTTGCAGGCTCCGGCCTATTGGCCCAGGCTCCAGATGGAAATGGATGAGGCAGGCTCAAGCCTGTTAACCCAGCCTCCAGGCGTAGGTAAATGTGCCTCAGGCTTATTAGCCCAGGCTCCAGATGGAGATGGATGAGGCAGGCTCAGGCCTGTTAGCCCAGGCTCTAGATGGAGGAGGATGAGGCAGGCTCAGGCCTATTGGCCCAGGCTCCAGATGGAAATGGATGAGGCAGGCTCAAGCCTGTTAACCCAGCCTCCAGGCGGAAGTAAATGTGGCTCAGGCTTATTAGCCCAGGCTCCAGATGTATATATATATATACACACACATATATATATACATACATATATACATACATACACACACACACACACACACACATATACATATATATATATATATATATATATATATATACAGTGCTGCTCATAAGTATTCATACCCATGCTAAAGTTGACTAAAAAAAGGAATAAATAAGCTAACTGAGATAAGATCCATATCAATGCAAATCAAACCAGCTATTAGGCTAACTGAAATAAAACCATGCCAATCTCTAGGTATGGTGAAGGGTATGTGACGATGTGGGGCTATTTTAATTCCAAAGGCCAAGGGAACTTTATCATTCTGATATCCATAGTATCCTGGATCCATGAAATAACTGGCCTTTCAAAATAAATATCTGCCTTCCTCTATGGGAATTTAACATAGGGGTATGTATAATTATGGCCCCTGTATTTTAAGGAAGAACATTTATTTATTTACAATACATTATTAATTCACAAAAAAAATTGGTGTCCTTAAAAGGTCGGATTTTTCCTCATTTTTTTAATTAAGGCATTAAGATCAATTTCCAAAAGATGATTTTTTTATTCCTCTTTTTAGTCAACTTGACCATGGGTATGAATACTTATGAGCAGCACTGTATATACACATACATATACCGGTCAAAAGTTTGGGGTCACTTAGAAATTTCCATTCCACTCCATTATAGACAGAATACCAGCTGAAATCAGTTGCATTGTTTTTTTAACCAGGGCAGCAGTTTTCAGATTACATTATGTACTTACATAATTGCAAAAGGGTTCTCCACTGTTGTAGAAAGAGGTGGCTGATCTTTAATGCAATATCTGCATTGCCCATTATCAGCAACCATTCATCCAATGTTCCAAAGGCACATTCTGTTTACTAATCTAATATTATTTTAAAAGGCTAACTGAGAAAACATTGGAGAACCCTTTTGCAATTATGTAAGCACATAATGTAATCTGAAAACTGCTGCCTTGGTTAAAAAAAAACAATGCAACTGATCTCAGCTGGTATTCTGTCTGTAATGGAGTGGAATGGAAATGTCTAAGTGACCCCAAACCTTTGACCGGTAGTGTATATAATCGCCAAATGGGCTTTTTTCCAGCATACAGCAGACATTTTACCTTGGAAAAGCACAGGTGTTGTGTTCCATAAAAAGGCCTAACAGGTTCACACTCTGACATTGCTATGATACTGCCCATGGCACTAATACACTCGTCCTAGGGCTGGGCAATATATCAATATTATATCAATATTGCGATTTGAGACTAGATATCGTCTTAGATTTTGGATATCGTAATATCGTAATATGGCATAAGTGTTGTCTTTTCCTGGTTTTAAAGTAGGGGTGGAACGGTACACTGAAGTCACGGTTCGGTTCATACTTCGGTTCAGACATCACGGTTCGGTTCAATGGAGGGAAAAGCAAAACAAAAATGCAGAAGGCAATTTTTTTTATTGTGCATGTCTCAGGCTGCAACAGCCTGAAGTGTATAAAATAAGATGTAAACAGTAAACAATAAGTAGGCTACCCCACATCATCTCCAGACTCCATCTGGAACTTGTAAACAAAATAAGACAATCAGCTAGTAGTGTGATATGGGAGACAAGCGCTGCTCTCATATGTGAATGCACAGAGCAGGGGAGTTAAAAGAGCAGCTTCGGTTACACAGAGCAGTTGGCGAATTGTGGCGTTAGCTTCACACGCTAACAGCAGAGCTAGCAGCAAACAGCGAAGCTAACGGCGGAGGTAACAGCTAACGGCGGAGCTAAAAGCGGAGCTAACAGCGGAGCTAACAGTGAAGCAAATGGGACTGGAAGCCTTTTTTGGTCGAGGCGAGAAGGGATCCAGCTACAGTACGTCCGTGTTTGGTTGTATATGGAAGGAACTATTTTGCTTCGTGTGGACTCACTGGACCGACTGACTCGACGTGTAGGCGGAGCTCAGGAGCTTCAGAGCTAAGGCGGGGCTACAGATTAGGTGTCCTTAAGAAACGCGTATGTAATAGTAGTTCCACATTACATTAATTCATTTGCACACAAGTTTTATTTATTTTAATACCGTGTATTCTCCGTGTAAATTCATGTACCGAACCGAGATGCCCGTACTGTTTCGGTTCAATACGAATACATCTACCATTCCACCCCTATTTTAAAGGCTGCATTACAGTAAAGTGATGTCATTTTCTGAACTTACCAGACTGTTGTAACTGTTCTATTATTTGCCTTTACCCACTTAGTCATTATAGCCACATTACTGATGATTATTTATCTAAAATCTCATTGTGTAAATATTTTGTGAAAGCACCAATAGTCAACCCTACAATTAACACATCACCATTTGTTTAAAAATCTTATGTAAGATTAAATTCAAAGGAAATACAAACTGAACAATCGTGACATCTCGCTAACACAAAGTGTTGTAAATACTCCCGTGTTGACAAATGGCAGTTGATTTGAATTGTGGAGTTTTGGGTGATTTAATTTTTTTTTTTGTCTGTAGCCCAACAGGTAAATTAGATCTCCACCCTAACATTAGTGGAAGTGTTGAAACATGAAAGCATCAAAATGTCATTCTAGATGTGTGAGTATCCAAGTGTTCCTTGTCCCCCGTTTGTTCAGAGCCATTAAATTGTAAGCAAGGGTTTTCTAACAGGAAGTTATTGTAAACAAATATTGTGATTGGGTCTACAGTAAAATGATTTTCTAGACTTGTTGGCATGCAGTCACATTATTTGCCTTGGTCATTTTCATAAATGAAGATGCAGCTTTGTAACTATGGAGCCCCCAGAGTGTTCATGTACCAAATAAATAAATAATAAATTGTGAAATAATCACATAAATTGTGTAAAATATACAGTATAAATGAAACAATATTTTTTTGAAATAATTTAAGAAATTATTAAAACTCAACTCATTACTGTGGAATACTATTTCATTATTCATTTTCATAATAATCTAAGCCCACATTCTGACCTAGCTAGTTAGCCAGATAGGTAGGAGCATGTTAAACTTATGGTGTTTTTCCACTACATGGTGCCTGCTTGACTCACCTCGACTCTACTCGTCTTTTTTGGTTTTCCAATATGAAAGAAGTCCCGGGTACCTGCTAACAGGTACAGGTACTTTATTTAGTATCACCTCCGTCTAGGTTCCAAGCGAGCTGAGGCGATACCAAAAGGTGACGTGAAAACCTGCAGACTCCTGATTGGTCGGAGAGAATCGTCACTAATCACTGCGTCATCGTTGCTATAGCGACAGACGGGGGTGTCCTGAACAAACCCGCCATTTTTTAATCGTTTTTTCTGCCTCCGGCTTCTTTAGAAACTAAATGTGTCTTCTGGCAAACAGCCACATGATATATATATTAGGGCTGTCAAAATAACGTGTTAATTTCGATTAATGAATCTGAGAAAAAATAACGCGTTAAAAAAAATAACGCAGATTAATCCAATCCATATTGACGTTTGACCCGGAGCCGTTCTAGCCACCATTGGACTGTAAAATGAAGGAGGGAGACGAGAATGTGCTGCCTGGATCATTAACTGGAACATTTACTTGTAAAAATCTTCTTCCTGCCAACCCTGGCTACCGAAATCTGGTGCCACTGATATGTCTGCTCTTCTCTCTGGTGCTCTGAAGACGATACAGGCAACACAAACACTGCTGCACGGGACGTTAGTTAACACTATACTCGACAGCAGCTAACGTTAGCCTACCGCTAGCTAGTTAACACTATACTCAACAGCAGCTAACGTTAGCCTACCGCTAGCTAGTTAACACTATACTCGACAGCAGCTAACGTTAGCCTACCGCTAGCTAGTTAACACTATACTCGACAGCAGCTAACGTTAGCCTACCGCTAGCTAGTAGCTGGATTAAACACGGTTACAATGCTGACAGCTAACGCTGAACGGTGTAAAGTGTGACTGTGTTTTACTGTAGAGGACTGTGACTCAACAGCGGGATGTAACAATCTGCAGCTGCCGAGCTGCCGTCGGAAAAACAACACAGACGGTGCGTTCAATTAAACTGGTAAACTACAGCTTCGTGGTGCATTTGAAGTTATTGTAAATGTCCTTGGTGGTTGTTTTTGTCGTTCAACAGCAATTTACTAGTGAAATAAGTTATTGTTATTGTTATACATTATTATTAAATCATTTAATTTTGACCATATGGCCTTAGCAATAAACAAGCCGTTCTTTAATGTCACCAACTGTTGTTTAGTACCCTTTGTTTTCTTTTCTTTTTTTACTTTCTTAAAAAGTATTGGTTCAGGCACCGTTAATTATGTATGCGATTAATTTAGATTAATTAATCACAGCGTCTGTAATTAATTAGATTAATTTTTTTAATCGATTGACAGCCCTAATATATATATTTATATATACATATTTTTACGCTTCAAGCCTATTTATTTTTTCCAGTGTACGCTTGTGACTACAGTGATTGTGTGTTGGGCTCTGAGTGAAAGGTAAAATGAAGGTACAAGTTAAAGACATTATGAAATAATGTGTGGAATTATGAAAAGTGACATCAAATAAAACTTGATGTGAAATAAAAGTTTGAAAAATGTAATTACGGAAAAAAATGACTTTTGAAAAAGGACATGCTGACATTATGTTTATATAAAATAAAATAAAAAAAACTCTTATGGAAATGAACATACCGTATTATTTAAAACAATGCTTTAAAAAAATTACTTTATCATAATGCGCGGAGTTTCAATAATTTCTTTAATTTTTCCCCAATAAAAGTTTATTTATATATTTGACACAATGTATTTTTTATTAATTTAATATTTAACACTTTGGAACTGCAAATGTAACACAACTGCACCATCAATCCTGAATTATTTGTTTTTTAAAGATAATTGTTTTGGCATTTTAGGCCTTTATTTATATACTGTAGGACAGCTGAAGACATGAAAGGGGAGAGAGAGAGGGGGAATGACAGCAAAGGGCCGCAGGGCGGAATGACAGCAAAGGGCCGCAGGGCGGAGTCGAACCTACGGCCACTGCGTCGAGGAGTAAACCTCTATATATGGGCGCCTGCTCTACCAGGTGAGCTACCCAGGAGCCCATGAATCCAGAATTTAAGTCCTAGTTAAAGTGGTAAAGTTGACATGAAAGGAACTGTGTTTTTTCTTCTGTGTGACTGGTTAAATTTGTGTCATTGCACTGGATGGATGAAAAATGACAATAACAAAAGTGGGTACCTTAAGAAGGAAATTCTCCAGTTCCAGATGGGTTTTGGTCACACTACTAGAAGAAGAGTCTGACCATTTCACCTGAAACACAGCAGAGGACATTCTCTATCACTGCACAGACTGAAATGAGAAATCTGACAACAGCAACGCCAAAAAGGAAATGGGGTTATGCTAGAACTGCATGGTACAATGTCGTAAAAGTAAACACACATACACCCAAGTACACACCCAAATAGAGGTGTTGAAATTAATCAAATAATCGATGCATCGAATCGTGGACATGGACGATGCTGCATCGATAATCAATTATTTCTGTTTACAATTTAATGTAGGCCTAACAACCTTTCTGTTTACAGATTCTGTTATGTTTTTCACATTCTGGAAGTCCTGTAGTTTTATGTATCCAATTTATTTAGTATTAGAGCACTGCAGAATGTTTTGTTTTTGAAGCTTGAAAACCTATGAATTAAATATCCTATATGGCTTTAATAGAAAAATGTTTTTGACGCATCGTGATGCATCGAGATATCGAATCGAATCGAATCGGGAGATCAGTGAAGATTCACACCTCTACACCCAAACAGACAAGATTACACCATATTGATTTAGGGGATCTATTTTTGGTGATCAAGTGTTTTTGGTGTTCAAGGACAGGCATGGAAGACAACTGACATTCAACTTACACAGCACCAAAATGACTCAACTAAAATAAAGCCTATGAGAAACGAAAAAAGTAGGAGCAGGTCAAAGTCTACACAAACATGCATCCCTTCTAATCTCTCTCTATAATCATGTAGATATGGCATTATTTATTCCCATTCAGAAGCCACATATGCTTAAGTTATGTAATAGCTGAGACGTTAAAACTTTTTATATTTATTAATAGGCATGTGTCATTTCATCCTAAAGCATAATTTATACACGATATCCATCTATAGATATGAATACTTTCTATTCTGGTCTTTATACGAAATACATGCTATTACACAGAATCTTATTTATTTTGTATCATAAAAATACTATCACTATGACTCAGTCAAAATGCAACTGTGGGGATGCATAACACCAGATGAATTTATAAACACTATCATAAGTGAGATGATGCAGGCTGTATTTATAGCAAAGCTATGCTCAGTTAGGCTTTAGTAAGCACACCGTATCTTATCAAACTGAATTGGTTTTGGCCCTTTTAATGTGGGACTTTGTTACAGTATTAGACTTAGACTAAAGACTAAGTACCGTGTAGCGCAATTACATAGGAAACCATGAATATTGGATCAAGAGTGTCTGGGCGATATGGACAAAAAAAAAAAAAAAAAAAAAAAAAATCACATCTCTGTATTTTTTTCATCTGACAATTCTTATTGTTGGACCCTGTTGTGAGTGAGTGAGGCGGGCAGACCAAGCGAGAGAGAGTGGTGTTACGTGGAGTGTGTGAGAGAGATGCACTGGCACGGTTTTACGGAAGAAATAGGTCAAGTAACGCAACATCAAACTATATCGATATGAATGGAAAATATGTCTTTATACCAGCCAGCCCTAGTTGGCAGACACTGATCACTGGTAGGAGGGGTAAGGGAGTGATGCAGGCATGGCAACGGTCTTCATAGCGTTAAAATCAGAAAACAAATACACCAAAAAAAGTATGAACTAAATACTAAATCTAATGCATGTAGCATATTTGTCATAATTTAAACAAGTCTCCCGAAGAGAAACGTATCTCTCTCTCCCCCGCCTCTGCCTGCTGCGCTGTGGATGTGTGTGTGTGTGTGTGTGTGTGACTGTGTGTGACTGTGTGTGTGTGTGTGATGGCCAGCGAGCCGCAGGACACGCTTGTGGAGTTTAACTCTGAAAAGACCACAGGTTCTCGTTAATCTTATGATGGACATGTGTTGTGATATTTAAACAAACTGTCAAAGGAGAAATAAAAGCCTTTTATTTACGAGAGCGGTCTGAGAGACCTGCAGTTTACAGCGGGGTCTCTGAGCATGACTGGCCGAGCGACAAGCTAGCGGCCGGGGCAGGCGCCTGCTGGCTGTCGCCTGCTGGCTGTCGCCTCACTTCATGGAGCTTCTCAACTCCGAAAACTTTGAAGCAAATTGTCAATTCGGCATCAATTTTCGCAAGACTGCCTATATTCGAAATCTAAACAGCTAATTTCTCGCCTAAAACGTTGTCAGAAGTGAAATTAGTGATGAATAAGATGGCGAAAATTGTTAAAATTGTCCCGTTGTTGGTCTGTCTGTAGCGGAAAACCGACCCTCGTTGACCTGGGTTCATATGCTGAAAAGGGAAAAGAGAAAAGAGCCTAGAGAGAAGTAGGAGCTGAAAGAGTTACAGGAACTGCAGCCAGTGGAACTTAAAAATCCCCAAATTGGTCCAGTTGGAACACGAGAAAAAAAGGGTTCTAGGAATTTTATGTTCTAGGAACTGCAAAAATCCCTCCGATCGGAAAGCGGCTATAGACTCAAATAATAATAATATAAACAATTTAGTTGGTGATCAGTATTGGTCCCAAAATGTCTGACCTGAACATCCCTATAGTAGTGTGAGCAGCAGGAAACAACATTTTAAAGCCATCCATGCACTTAATGGGCACACAAAGACCACAGAGGCATTTACTCCCTCCCAGTAGTACCAGCAGCCTAATTTGGCTGCTATAATCTTTCATAAACAGTATTCATATCTATAGATACTAGGTATCATATATCAATCAGTGTTTCCCACAGGTTGAGAATTTACTTGTGGTGGTGGGTGGCGCAGGATGTGACGGCACAGTGTGTGATGGCTGGGTTCAGTAATAAACTAGTCAAACAAAGGTTGAATGAACTGTTTATTATATAAAATATAATTTAGAAAGAAATAACTATTTACATATTAAACAAACTAGACTAAAAGATGATACAGATACAGATTAAGTGTAGCCTTTGTGTTGTGCTTAGTCAATTAAATCTGGTTGGTTTGTCAAATGTTATGGTTCAGATTGACAACCTTAAAACTATACTATGATCCATACAGAAAGTTATGTTATTATTAATTTCAACATTGTCTCCTCCTAACTCCTGTTAAATCATATAAGACTAACACTATCTAAAGTTCATTCTTGTTCATTTTGTTGGTTAGATCTTTGTTCATTTTTTTAAGTGTTTTAATCTGTGTTTTGGGGATCCTAAACATGCTGTTCTGTACTATACACGTCCTGTTGCAGTCATTAAGATCTCATCTGAACAGATTTCTGTCATTCAAACAACTCTGAGTTGTAGTTTAAAACTTCTACAGCCAACTTAATAAAATTAGGTTTTAGTTGTACTTGAGTCCATAAATACAGTTAATGGATATGGGCACGGAGAACGGGAACTGAAGACTCGGTTAGCAACGATAAGCTCCGGTTAGCTCCCGTCAGCTCTAGTTACCTCCATTATAACGATATGGAGCGGAGCAGACTGCAGCAGAGAGGGGTAACAACCAGACTCTGATAAATGACGTTCAGGGAGCTTTCACAGCGGAGTGGCCGCGGCGTTTCTACGGTTTTATTAGTACAGTTAATCCCACAGCAAGACCACCGGCAGCATGATACTACTAATGACAGCCTCTGAGCCTGAAGTGAATTGTTGACACACGACTTCACGAGGGGGGAGGGGCTGGAGGCCGTTGGTCTGTGTGCGCTGTAGCAAATACATCGTTGATTGGAAAAAATGTATCTACCTGGGTGGGTCTCAATCTACCTGGGCAGGGCGCCCAAGTAGAACCTATGTATGGGAAACACTGTTAATTATGCTTTATGATGAAATGTAACATGCCTATTAAGCTCATGGGTGCAGTATGAATACATGTGTTACTATCTGTGCGTGTCTTTGTGTGTTAACTGGTGGTTTGGTCCAGTATAAACAGATGGAGAGTCGGAGGCTCACTGTTGTGAGTGCTGTTGGCTTGACTGACGAAGCTCAGTCAAGCCAACAGGACAGTCTCTCCTCGCCATCTGTTTTGCTGATTTTTCTTTCTGTAATTGAGCACTAAATACTCCTATTTGTTAATGTGAATCTCTGTTTGGAAAACATTAATTTATTGAAGTGATAAGCATTAGCAATGATAAGCAGCCTCACTCTGACGGACTATGGAATTTGAGTTTGGGATTAGCATAGTGCAATGGTCAACTGGGGCATTTGCCCCAGATTTGCCCATTACAACTAACCCACAGACTCACACTTGCGCCTGTAACAATATGGACACATGTAGAACCTGCAGTTTGGAAAGTCCATGATGCAATTTGATCCGATAGTGAGAGGATGTTGTTTAGTATATAAGCAATCATCACTTGCTCTGTTTAGATGGTAAAAATGGACCGATACCACCAATTTTATAGTAAGGGCAGGAGCAGGTATGGAAATGTCCATCTGTTTGTTGTAAAGAAGGGTCTTTACGTATATAGTTGACCAGTGTGTCTGAACACTAAAAGAGACCATGTGGAAATCCCAATGTCTCCCTGTGTGTCTGTGCCAGAGAGCCATGTTAAAAAGCCACTAATGTGGGTTGTTTGAAAGCAGTTTTTTTCCTGCATAGAGAAAGTTTTGGCGCTCCTCAACGAGGTTTTTAGCTGGCCAAAACGTCTGATTTTCACCAGCCAGCCTCCCTTCCATCCACAGCCGCTATATTTTTTACGCAAGCGGCTGGCGCTGGATCTGACTCCGCTGTGAAGCCAGCGCTAATGGGATCTCCTCTGTCCCCGGGGGACCGGCGGTGCAGCGAGAAGCCGCTGCTGACAGGTCTGTCCGCTCGGCGGGCTGCGCTGCTGTCTCTCAGTATTTAATTGAGACAGTTGCATAACCTGTGAAAACGTCTCGTAGTCGCGTTAAATAGTTGTCCAGTCCCGTGTTTTGGTGCAGTTGGTTTTAACACCTGGTGCGAACCATACAGGAGTACGCATTGCCTCCATGAACAAGCTGCAGAGGCGGCGGCCGTCTCTCAGTTAAACTGTATTTCACACTATGATGGTTCAATCAGCACTTAATCCGCGGTTCACCTGCATGCCGAACAGTAGGGGCAATCCGTTACACTACTGTATATTCAACATCACTGACAATTTATTGATCAATAGAATGCATTTCAAAATAGAAAACATTACACTTCATAACGTTTCGTATTCACAACACTATTGTATTATTGTACAAATTAGCTACAACAGTAATAGCAGTTACCCTATGTAATTCACTCCTACATTTTTCAACTTAGGAGCAAAATGCGCTCCTTGGGAAAAAAGTTACCGTTATGCCCTGTCCATACTAATCAAATGAACTGGACTTTGTGGTCAAGTGTAGTCGAATGACAAAAAGCCCCGTTACTGCATTATATTCAGACACACAGAAGCAGAGCTGTGTGTGTGTGTGTGTGTGTGTGTGTGTGTGTGTGTGTCTGTATGCAGTGTTGTTACCTACCTCAAAGTTGTATTCCTTGTCTATCCTGGTCCGAGAGATGCCCCTGAGCACAATTCCCTCTATATGCACTGCTGCAACAACAGAGAGCAGTAATAAACTATTATGACTCAGTCTCTCCGACAAGTTTAACAAAACAAGAGTAATGTAGCTATTAGGACTTAGGAAATATCAACTTCACAAACACAACAAGCCTATACAATTAGAGTTATCATAGCACTTACTAGGAATCAATTAGTTGTGTGTCCAGACAATTTATCAATTAAAAGATTATTAAGGAAACACTTAAATTGGAGGGGGCTCTATTGTATATGTTGCTGTGGCAACTATCAACATTAAAAAAAGCATAAAAATCATCGAAGGGCCAAGTAAATGAGTAAGAACAAAACAAAACATAAGAATGTAATGTAAAAACAAATTCTAGCTATAGTAACACAACAAGCTTAATGGATGAAACATGTTAGTGTGGCAGGCGTTTTTCCTCTGCAGTGTTTATTCTAAGACTGCTTTGGTGGAGTAAATCAAACAAAGACTGAAGAAATCCCCAAATCAAAATGCTCTACGGTTCCCTGTTGTACCTGCAGCAAATGAATGGTTATTATAATCACCTTCTCTTTGTGTTGCCCAGCGGCTGGAGTGGCGGCTCTGGCAAGGAGAATGGGAGGCTGTACATTCCCCCAAATCCAGTGCTGGGGAAGGCAGGTAATCTGTCTCCTGACCCGTCAGCTCCTGAAGACCAACAATACACTAAGTAAGGTACTGGCTCACACTGGTTCGTTACAATTTTGACCTTCAATTACAGGGTGAATATAATGCATTTCACATGTTTCATACTTATCTAACCATGAAACACACTGATAGAATGCACCATCCCTTTATGTTTTGCAGAATCATACCCGCAGTAACCAAGATATCATGTTTAAGTTGAATTATTTGATGTTTTAATAGTCTATATCCTTGACGTTCCACTTCCGGGACTGCTCCGTTGCCGCCGGATGCACCTCTTTTAAGCCGGATGTCCGGTACCTTCCTCTGTCTCTGTGTTGGCGTTCTAACCTCCGGTGGATTTGTGAGGACTATGGTTAACTGCTCCTCAGATCTCTGCAGGGTAAATCCAGACAGCTAGCAAGACTATCTGTCCAATCTGAGTTTTCTGTTGCACGACTAAAACTACTTTTGAACATACACACGTTGCGCCAAAACAAGTTCCTTCCCGAGGCTATTCTGCAGAGGCGCCGTTGCTCCGTCTGATGCTTAGTGCCGCCCATGACGATTGTGATTGGTGTAAAGAAATGCCAATAACCCAGAGCATGTTTTTCTCCCATCCCGGAATGCTGTGTGGACTAGCCAGACCCTCCTCCGCAGCGCTGTGGAGGAAGGCCTGGCAATGCGAGACTAATGTTTTAATAACAAACCCCTGTTTGATAAGTCAAAAGCGAAGTGCTAATGCTTGAGCACAGCGCAAGCATTAGCATTAGTTTGTTTTGTTGTCTGACAACAACTGAGCTACACCAGTTGTGGTGTGCGATTAGAAGGGATGAAACTAAGATTATGAAACACAAAGAAACACCAGGAACCACTGTTAGTTTTCAACCATGCCCCATTTCACTGTTCCTCTCTCATTTCATTTCATTTATCTGTTTATTTGACAGGGACAGTGCCCATTTATCAACAGCAAAGTAACTGTAATGGCGCTTTTCCATTACACGGTACCTGCTCGACTCGCCTTTTTTGGTTTTCCATTACGAAAAAAAGTACCTGGTACCTGCTAACAGGTACTTTTTTTAGTACCTCCTCAGTCGAGGTTCCAAGCGAGCTGAGGCGAGCCGAAAAGGTGACGTGAAAGCGACAGACGGGGGTGTCCTGAACAAACCCGCTATTTTTAAACAGTTTAGCCAGCTGTGTTTTTGTTGCTGCCTCCAGCTTCTTCTGAAACAAAATGTGTCTTGTGGCTGTGGCAACAACACACCTTCCACGTTCTGTGTTAGGTCACGGCAGTTTACTGCGGCGCCGCTTGTTTCAGTTCTGCGGAGGCTCCAGGCAGAGCTTTCGCTGTATCCTACATACACACACACATGCTGGCTCGACGCACACACCAGCTGACAAATGTATACATCAGGCCACATATTACATAGGCTACGGCGAAAGCTCTGCGTGGAGCCTCCACAGAACTGTAAAACAAGCTCAAGTGGCCTGATGTTTATACTTGTGCGCTGTTGTGTGCGTCGAGCCGGCATACGACCAGCCACGCTGAGGCGGTACTAAAATCTGCAATGGAAAACGGACGCACAGTGTGCCGAGTCGAGTCGAGGCGAGTAGAGTCGAGGCGAGTCGAGCAGGTACCATGTAATGGAAAAACGCCATTAATGAGCCAGAGTTAGCTCAACAGGCTAATTTTCATCCGTCATCCCTGGCCAGTTTGAAATAGTAACCTAAAAAAATGAAATTCAATGAAATTACTTAATGCAGTCAGCACGTAAAAGCACCATACACAGACCCTCCCTCTGTCTTTTACCACATTTGACAGCGCCACAGTGCACAAACAGTACAGCACTCTAAAAATGGCATGTGTGATTTTATTAAGAGCAGTGCATCTTCACCAGGCCAGGCCCTGACTCCCAATGATGTCAACCTCCTGGATTTATTTAGAACAGAGACCGCCTTGCAGAGTGTTGGACCAACTGGATGTCTGTATAAAAAGGTACAAGTACAGTGCCCGTTCAAAATGTGCCTGTTCGGAACGGGCCGATTGTTTGGCCCTTGATGTATGGCTTCTTGTAGCATTCTCCAGAACCAAATTGTTCCCCAAAATTACTTAGAGAAGGACCGCAAAGCTCTTAATATGCATCTCCACTGTAGCCTACTGATTGATTGACTTACAGTGGACTTCAACTTCAGAGGAGGATTCAGAATTTAATTAATAATAATAATAATAATAAATTTTATTTATAATGCCCTTTTCATCAAAAGATCTCAATGTGCTACATTATGTATTTTACAATATCACAATGAAAATGTGGAGTAATCAGACATTTGCCTCATGGAATAATGGCAGTGTGCCATCCATACGGCCCGTTATGAGAGCCAATCAGCAAAAAGCTGCGTTAATCAACCACCAGAACCGGACCGAGTCCAGAGACGGACTCACAGAGACGGACTCACAGAGACGGAACGTGTCCCCAGAGAGAGAGAGAGAGAGAGAGAGAGAGAGAGAGAGAGAGAGAGAGAGAGAGAGAGAGAGAGAAAGGAAAGGTTGAAGGCAATAGAAATAAAGAGAGTTTTTGTTCAACTACGTTTTAGTGTCGTCTTTTTCATCAACGATATTGCATGTTGATATCGCCACAGTCAGCGTTTAATGACAGCGGTCCGGTCTCGTCTCGTCATTATTATCCTTAATGAATAAAACACTTCAGCAGAGGTGTTCACTTCCATGCAGGCTTAGTGGCTTGTCGGTTAAAGTTGAAGCGTGGATTTGAGTTGCCGTTTTTTTTGCCGACGGTAATGTTATTAGTGTTATAAGTTAGCAGCACACTTAACACAACTTTGGTACGCTTTGCAATATGCGATACGGCAGAGCCTATTTCATTCATTCTATAGACAGATCATGCAAACTGTAGCAGCTTGCACTGTTTCCCTCACAGAAATACACTGTGGTCAAGCTTGCTGTCACTCGCATCTCCATGGTCAATCCAGCTGCTGCTAAAGTTGGAGACAGACACCGGCGGAGCATAGCGATGTCTCGGTGAGCAGACGTAGTAACGTCGCCGGCGAAACAATGTCTGTTATTTAAATTAAATGAGCTGGCTTGACCATGGAGATGTGAGAAATATGCAGTACTCCAGAACACAGGACCGTCTTCCTGTGTTTACTTTGCTGCTACCGCCCCAGACACGTCTGACCAATAATCAGAGTGAAGCTTCTTGCGTGGTTTGTAGTGATGCATTTTGGTTTCGCTTGGATTTTTCCCCACATGAAAGCAAACCAAACCATGGGGAAAACGCTCTAAGTTTAAAAAAACATCAGCTGATTCGGACCAGAACAAACAAACTATAGGTGGGAAAGGCCTTTAGAGTATTTTCACACCAGAGCAGTCTGGTCCGTCCGTTTTGAGGCAGTGCGAGAGTCCGGTACAGTAAAGAGTAAACATCACTGTCTCTATTGCTGCTACAGAAAAGTTTGAAAAACGTATAGAGGGTAAAAAACAAAACTGAGCTTTAACTGCCCAGGAGTTTGTGTAACAGCTAGTCTATATCCACGACGTTCCACTTTTGGGATTGTTCAGGTGCCCCCGGAAATTCCAAGGATGTCTTTCATTTAGGCCGGATGTCCGTTACCTTCCTCTTCCTTTGTGTTGGCATTTTAAACTCTGGTGGATTCGTGAGGACTATGGTTAACTGCTCCTCAGATCTCTGCAGGGTAAATCCAGACAGCTAGCTAGACTATCTGTCCAATCTGAGTTTTCTGTTGTACTAAAACTACTTTTGAACGTCCACCAAAACAAGTTCCTTCCCAAGGCTATTTAGCAGCGACGCTGTTGATCCGTGCGGTGACGATTGTGATTGGTTTAAAGAAATGCCAATAACCCAGAGCATGTTTTTCTCCCATCCAGGAATGCCGTGTGGACTAGCCAGACCCTCCTCCGCAGAGCTGTGGAGGAAGTTCTGGCAATGTGAGACTATGTAACAGCTGACTGTTTTCTGCAACAAGCTCCAGCACAAAGCACAATCGCCTGTCTCTTTTCTTTCTCTCTTTCTCCGTGAAATGAAATCGGAAATGTCGACGGAAAGCGAATCGCCTGATCGCTTGATCTGGTTTGAACAGGAGCTAAGGCAGGAAGACACCCACGCAAGTTGAAATTCGTTTTCAGCGGTTGACTCTAAAGGGTGAGGGGGTTTTCATTTGCTGGTAGGAAGCTCTGACACTTGAGAGTCTGCTGCAGAACAGCTTTGCATTCCTAACATGACTTCAGATTAGGTAAGTGATTTTTCCATTTCTATGTGTACATACTAGGGCTGTCAAAATGAACGCGATAATATCGACTTCACTCAAATTCCTTTTCACGCCGCTATTTTTTTTGACACGCGATTTGTAATATAGAGGTACGATTGGAATAATGTTTGCTTGATTGGCAGGTGTCTCCCACTCAACTCGGTTGCCACTTGGTCTGCCTACCCAGGCTTCATCCTCCTTGGCAAAATTTGGATTTTCTGGCTTCAGTAACTGACAAGCATTGCTGCAGGCACTAAACCCAGACTCCCGGGGCCTGTTACACAAACAATGTTTACGGAATTATCTGGAGCTGGAAAGCTGGAACATGGACTGGCTTGGAAAGTGTTGGGAGTTTAGTTATGAAATTCGGTTCATATTTTACAGTAAGCTATCATGTTAAAAAGTTTGCTTCCTAATTTTAACTAACAAAGAGGCTAAACCCATGCTTATCTACAATCTATGTTGTTGTTTTTTTTTACCCAACAGGTTTATACATTCAAACATAAGCTCCAATTTTCAAGCAACTGAAAAGTAACAGGTGCAAAATGTTCCTCCAATGTACCAACATGGTCCACATCTGTGTGGATTTGCAGGCTGTTGAGTAATTAGACAATACTGCCAGAATAGCGCTTGGCAATTCATGGATGTAACGTTAGATTTAATAGGGGCACCGCTTAGAATCCAGTAAGCTTGTTAATGAGTTTCCCTGTACTGAGCATTTAGAAAGATGACGGTAGCCAGTATAGATCCACAGCACCAACAAATAAGACAGTTTGTCATGGAACCAAAGCAACA
This sequence comes from Sander lucioperca, assembly GCF_008315115.2. Taxonomy (NCBI): domain Eukaryota; kingdom Metazoa; phylum Chordata; class Actinopteri; order Perciformes; family Percidae; genus Sander; species Sander lucioperca. The sequence goes on along the minus strand of NC_050195.1, from coordinate 12,896,663 downwards.
AGTCATAAATACCCCAAACATTTGAACATTTCTCGTGCAACTGGTTGAAACCACCTAGCTACCGAACTTTAGCTGCTGGCAGATTACCAACTAGCTTAACGTGTTAGCTAACGTTAACTCTGTTAGCGTTAGCTAGTTGTCCTGCCATGGATGACAGCTCATGATAGGGAAATGAAGTTTCCTGCTAGTAACGTTACACAATTGGCCAATGTAACGTTACGTATTATTGTCTTATTACCTATAACGTACCGTTACATATTTTAATTGACTTGTAACTTTAGCCAGCTAACGTTATGCTACAGGCATGAACTCCCTCCTAAAGAACACAAGTTGAAGTTGAGCAAGTTTTGAGCTAGCTTAATATTTAATGGAACTAAGGTTGGTTTATTGCTCATTACCGTTATCTGGGCGTTTATTCTAAGCTGACTTTGACGTCTCTCCTCCTTTATGGCAAGTTCTATTTTGTCAAGCTGCCCCCGGACCATCTCCCGTTGGTGGAAATGGAAAGCTGGGTGGAGAGAGGCCATGGCAAAAAGCAGCGACAACTGCTCCAGAGGTCCTGCCGCTGTTTCGTCAGTGGAGAAGCCGCAGGTCTGCTCAGACCGGCCGTACACATTGTCAGGGCATGGTGGATGAAACGAGTGTTGGTGAGGGTCCATGAATGGAGGAAGGGTGTAATTATATTTTTTGCAGAACAAGGCCGGATCTACATGGCTCAGTATCCGAAATAGTATTCCAGCACATTCCCTGCTTTCAGACCCGAGGAGGGACAGGCAGACCAGGAGTTTGGACCTAACCACTGGATCAATGACGTCCGTTAAAACTCCCAAATCACTCGGACTATTTGCCCGAAACTCAAAGTCTCTTAAAACATGGTAATCTTTCCTAGCGAGATCCTCTAAGTAAGATCCTAAAAAGCGGAGCTCCAGTGGCTGGCACATATGTAACAGCCCGCACATGAACTCAATTCGCTTAGCGGGGTTTAGATGTAGGCCAAACCACTCGAAAACAGTCTCCTTGTCCAGCTGGGATGGATACACACTAGGTGTGGGCGAGTCAGCCAGTCCGCCGAACACTGAAGAAGGAGGTACCACCCGGGGAATATGTTGGTGCTCCGACTGATCCAATGAACCGTCCTCGGCCGTTTCGTCGCCTCCTTCCTCGCCCGTTTTCATCGGTAGCTTCATTTTCAGCATTATCAGCGCTGCGAGAGAGGCTTCAAAGTGTAAATAACGGACAGATATACATTGCTGACAACGTCCACCGTTTCGTAACGCTGAAAAGAGAGATGGACTGTCAGTCGTTTTACAGTGTTTTACTATATTAGCTAATCATCTGACGAGACGATACTACTGTAGCTTTTCTCCCTACGTTACATTCTTCTTCTACGCCGCTTCTTCTTCTTCTTCTTCTCCTGGTTCTATGGCGGGTTGCTTACAGGTGCATACCGCCACCTGCTGTTGTGCCAAGAGAAATCTCAATCATTCCCAATCTAGCAGAGACGGAGAGCGTAGGTATATGTAAGGAGATAACATAGACACAGGCTAATTATTGATCACTAAAATGATAGTTAACATTAGTAATTAAACTTAAACAGCTAATGGAAGTCCAAACTGCCTGAGAGCTTCTCCTGTACTATACGGTAATTCCTCTACTATGCGACAGTAAGTCTCGTGGTTATGACACAATCGTTAGCCTATTTTTATAAAAACGTCTGCTACGGAGCCATAACGTGAGCTACAAGGTAATGGAGCCTTTTATACATTGTCGTGTTTCTTTAGAAATAAAGAATGGACAAATAGAGTCTTTAAACTCTTCAGATGTAAAGTTATTCTCTGTCAAAGTGACGTCAAAATGAATGGCAGTCAATGGGATGCTAACGGGGGGTGATGGCTTTGTAGCATTAAAATGGCGCCATAGGAGGTTCGCGGTCCGAGGAGAGGCTTACCCCCTTGGCGCCATCTACGTCGTCTCAGTTGGAGGCTGCTCAGTAACGCTCAGCCATCATCGGAAAAGAGCTTCTAATATCCTTCACTGGTCTCCGTCCAGAGACACGGGATCTGTTGGTCCATTCTTATATACAGTCTATGTACGGCGCCCCTGCGTATCCATAATGACATTTTTACTAGTCAGAATGTATTTTGGATAGTCAAAATTACAATATAGATATCTGGAATGTTTGTTTCATTTTGGATATCTGTCATTAGAGTTTTGACTAGTAACAGTTGTATTGTAGATATCTAAAATGGGAGTTCTTCCTTTTTTACTGTCTATGGTAATTACCAGCATTATTTGGGTCCATGCCAAGGTAGTATTAACACACTTTTCCAGTTTTTTGGCATTCTTCCATCTTTTTTCCATATCTTATTAAATAGGTGCAATATTAGCCTTCACCTTTTTTCTTTCGTTTGTGGATATCATCTATTCGCAAAGTTTTTTCAAGGCTGTCCTCTGAAAAACAACCCCATAAGTTGTTTGTTCAAGTAGCAATTATGACCCATTTTTTATGTTTATAGTGGTGGCGCCCTCTAGTGGCCGTAGTAATTATGAAGGGAGCAAAGCATGAAGGACATTGTTGGAAAAAGTTGTTGATGTTTCTAAAGTGAAATCATACACATGTGGGGGAGTTTGGGTATCATGGATAATGTTGCCACGGCCAGTTTTGTCACAGGCCACACCAATGTGCTATTTCATTGTAATTAGAGCATGGGTCATGAATGTTCTGTGTTATCAAGCTATAATATTACAAGAGTTGCACTCAAAACGAAAATCAAACAAAACAGCATTTTAAAACTTTTAATTCTATACTTTATTATGTGACAATGATGATGATAATAATAATAATAATAATAATAATAATAATAACTGTAGATTTAAAGCACCCTTTATACACAAAATGAAGTTGAAATTGCTTTACAGTTAAAATGAGAAAAAGTAAAACAGTAATAATGAATATATTTGTATAAATATAACAGCAACACCATGCATTTGCCTTAGTTTTTGGTACAGTTAGAGAAGAGTGTGTAGATCTGAGGGCTCTACCAGGGACATATCTATGCATTATATCAACTTAGAAGTCAGGGCTGTTTCACTGACTTTTATTTAGCCAACACTGCCCTCTAGAGGAAAACGGTGACACTTACAAAGAAAAGGACAGCAGAATTGGTCAAATGTGGCTGCTTGGTGCAGCTTTACTTTCTCTGTGTAGACGTGTTGGTCAGTGGAACTGGCCACTGGCGTGTTTGCATAGTCTCGATCTGAATATTTAAACAACTGCCTCCTTTTTCCTGACTACATTTCCTGCAGCTCGCCAAAAACACGAGGTCAGATATAAGGAGATAAGAAAAGACAATCAGGGTGCTGAGAGACATAAAAGCTGCTATAAATAAACTGTAACCCAAAAGTCATTTATAGACTGGATGGTCATAGAGATCACTTATATATATTTATATGATTTTCATTCATTTGAATGATTCCAGCTAACGCTGTATAGCTAAAAACGTAATAGTTTTAATTGTTTAACTTAATAGTAGCTTTCTTGAAGTCCTTCCAATTTATTTCCTGCATGAAAAGGAGAAAACAACACTGTCCTCGCATCCCAAACTGAACTGTATTGACACTCATCCTCACCTTCCTCTTGGAGCTTATCATAGTCCTGTGTGTTGTCCAGCCTGGTGGTCCAGTTGGAGAGAAAGTGAAGACACTTATTTTTATTTATTTTTTTAAATGCAGTGTTATGGTTTTGCTCTCTTTTTTATTTATTTATTCACAGAGCTCAGACAGGCCTTGTCAACGGCAAAGCCTTAAAGCACAGAGGGAACAGCAACCTTAATCATAAGAGCCTCTGAGAACAACTCCACTCTGCTGCTCCAACAGGGGGCAACGGCAGTTCAGAGTCCCTTGTCCTTGTATGACAGACAGTGCCAGTCTCACTAATGGGCAACTTGGTGGAATGTAATGATATAATGAGTACATTTAAGCTAATATTTGAGGTACTTGTACTTTACATGAGTATTTCCATTTTATACTATTTATACTTCTCTTCACTTCAAGTTAAGAGAATGCATTGTTATAAATTAAACTACAGTATGGAAAATAGTTCAAAATAGCTCCACCTCGACCAACTAAAACAGTGAAATGCTACCCATTAATGCATCAGTAATAATACTCTAATAATATAATAGCATAACAGTCATAGGTGTATTTTTCTGTTCTGAGTTATATTTTGCTGTTAATACTTTTGTACTTTTGCTTCAGTAACATTTTCAATACAGGACTGTTACTTGTAAAGGAGTATTTTGTTACAGTGTGGTAGTGCTACTTTTAATCTGAGTACTTCCTCCACCACTGGTTTTTCAGGGATTGGGTTTTATCTTCTTTGTACATACATAACTGAATTAGCTTGGTTTGAAACAAGCCAGGATGTTTTGCAGTTCTTCAAAGCTTGCTTTAGAGCAACAAGTTTTGCAGCTCCAACCTGGGCAAAATGTCATTACAAGTGCCTACCCATGTGAAGTGATTCCTTCCAAGTGAACACAGTGACTCTGACTGCAGTAGATGTGAAAGAAATGCATGAAAGTTCTGCTAATTCAGCTCTGTTTAGTTCTGGTGTTGAGACAGCCATTGAGTGCTTAGGGACCGTCTACAAACTACAACACCGAAAAGAGATACAACAAACATATGTAGGCTATTCATTTAATGACTAAATAAGGTAGTGTCTCCAAACTTACCTCAATTATAACTTGTCTCCTGCTAGTTGTACTACAGCACTTACTTTTAAAAAATAAGCATATGCCTATTTTTGAAAATATGTTTGCATCTCTTTTCGGTGTTGTAGTTTGTAGACGGTCCTGAAGCACTCATTGTAGTATCAACACCGGAACTAAACAGAGCTGAATTAGCAGAACTTTTATGCATTTCTTTCACATCTACTGCAGTCAGAGTCACTGTGTTCACTCGGAAGGAGTCTCTTTACATGGGTAGGCACTTTTAATGATATTTTGAATATGTTAAGAGGCTAAAAACACATTTAAAACTTGCCCTGTTTAAGCCTGTTGGATGCTATTGCTAGAAGGAGGATAACACGGTGTAGGCAGCACCGATTGGTTTAGTTTTTCTTGCTACTGACAGCACTCCAAATTTACAAACAACAGAGCTACGGGTTGAAATCGACCGGAATTCTCCTTTAAGACTAGGGTTGGGTACCGAAACCTGGTTCCACTATGGAACTGGTTCCTACGCAACCAGTAGGAATCAGACTGGATTAGAACGAAATTTTGGTTCCTCATTTAGTTCTTCCACTTAATGTGTCGACTGAAATATTTTCCCTCTGTCGCTCCAAAACGGACGTAAAAATATCCCCCTTTCTCTGTAGTCTACCGTTAGCTAGCTACCGTAAATGTAGGCTACTTTTAAAACGGACGTAAAAGCATATTACCCATTCACTGCACGTGATCGCTTAGCATACCAACTCAACATTTATTTTGTTGTTACTTGTTAATAGTGTAACTGTTATTTATTGTTACATTATTGTAGTTGTGTGTTAGGTGACTTAGGTTTACTTATTATATATTTAAGTACTTTAAAACGTTAATATATTGTTAAATTTAAATCATTTTCAATTAAAAAAAACTCTATAAAAGAGCCTTTCTTTGATGTCATTTTTCAGTTTTTCAAGAATCGGTTTAGGAATCGGAATCTTTTAAAAGTACCGGTTCGGCATGGGAATCGTAAAAATCCAAACGATACCCAACCCTCCTTAAGACGTACATTTAAAAAAAAAAAAATAGTCACTTTCCAAGTTCAGTAATATCCCAAACTGTTGGGCACTGTAGTTTGTTAGTAAATGTTATTAAAAAAGATGTAAATAGTGCATTTGTTGGGGACTATTTTTAGCGGTGGATTAATACACATTTGCTGTTGTAGTGAGTATTTACAACAGTAGGACAGAGTGTGTGAGTCAACAAGCACGAGCGGCTATCCTACAGCAACACCATTGCAACTCAAATTGTGTTTGTCATACTAACTTATAACACTAGTAACGTTACCTCCGTGGAAAGACTACGTTTTGGTAAGTGGTGAGCATTCGGTTACAGGGTAACCTTGGTTCTCTGAGTGAAGAGCCTATTTCTCCAGAGCAAGGCCGCTCGGATACCGCTCCAATCAATGTTAATCAGGGAACCCATGCACACCTGGGCCTTTTATGCACTGGCATGGGCCACGTAGTGGTGTGTCTTATATTGATATCCACATCAACTGCCCCCAGAGGGTCAGTCCCCGTACATATGGAATATGTAACTGTTGAGAGATATGCTGCATTCCAGACATAATTTTTAGCCCGTAAGTTACGACTTCAAGTCACGACTCATGAATTGGTAGCGTTCCAGGCAAAGTCATGACAAACCCTTCTGCGGCTCTGGTCTGATGATCTTTGCGTCAGCAAGCCAAGCTCTGCTCGCACAAGTGGCTGCTCACTTCACTTGCACTCTAGAAAGCACTAGCTGATACTAGTGATTTCTAGTCAGCGACATATTTTGGGCTTCATTTAATAATCATAACCTGTAGTAGTACACAATCGCATGTGTATTTTTTTATTACAATGTGCGGAATTAATTTAAGTTGCCTATTTATGTTTATTTATTTCTATTTCTCACCATTAACCACCGGCGTCTGTACAGCATCAACAGGGGGTCACCATTGTTGTTTATGTGTTTGTTACGTCAAAAACTGTAACTGGGAGTACAACGATCTGGTACGAGTTCACAGGTAGTAAGTTACGGGGTCGACTGCCGTTCCAGGGCACTTTCATGGGTAGAAGGTTGTGAAAACACGGGCTAAGGGTTACCTGGATTAGCAGCATTAGTCTCGATACAATAGAGGTCTCGCATCTCCCAGCTGACGGAGGAGAGGGGGTAGTCGCGGCAGCCACCACTGCACACACACCTGAGCGTATATATTGGCAGTTTGGAACATTTTAACATATCGCTAAACCCTACCTGTGGTCTCCCTGCAGCTGGCAGACTACTTTGCTGGGAGAAGAGCGGAAGGCAGCTTTTCCGGAGATGGATAAGCTAGGGCTGGCTGGTTAGCTAGCTAGCAAGCTTTTCTGTTTATAAAGCCGGCTTGCCACTGGCCACAGGTCGGCTGTTCGACTCATTTTCTGTTCCCAGTGTAGAATTAAAGCATGGTGGAATTAGCAAGCTAGCTAACTAGCCAGCCATCCATCCGTGATAAACAGTAAATTCACTATTGTTGCGGCTGTTTTTCTGCCACCATAATGCGTGCAGTGACGTAACCGTGACGTCCACCCCAAATTGGTCCATAAGCCGGTTTGGAAAATAATACTGTAGCAAGACTTGGCATCTCTCTGCTGAGTTCTCTCTGCACAAACACAGACACGACAGTCCGCTCACAGACAAAGGCACTTTTTATTCTCACATCTGCTCACACACACACACTTCCAACATGAATACACAGTTTCACCGTACGCCTCTGGTCGCCTGGCTTTTCTGGCGCACGTAGTCCGGCTGCTCTAAAACTCCCGACAGTTCGGTAAACATTTCAACAGTAAACGAAATACAACAGCCAGCGTGGCTATTTGTCTCTGGTGTGTGCCAGACATCCCAGGTTCCAGTATAATTATTCAATGAGCACCAGCTGTGTCAATCATCTCACCTGGCACTGCTCTCATGAGCCATACCCAGACCTCTCTCCCCTGGCGCTCAATGCAAACCATGTCCACATCCACAAACAGCCTAGGCTACCTCTGCTGAGGACTCAGAGTAACTGGAAAGCTCCATTCATAATAATTCAGCCAGGGGTAAAGTTGGCGGAACTGTTCATACGTCAGTGTTTCAATCATGCACCGCCGTTAGTCCATGAAGGAGGCAAATATCTGTCATTAGTTCACATGTCTGTATTACAGCAGAACAGTTGGGTGTCAGTTAGTCTCGCATTGCCAGACCTTCCTCCACAGCTCTGTGGAGGAAGGTCTGGCTAGTCTACTCAGCACAGGATGGGAGAAAAACGTGCTCTGGTTTATTGGCATTTCTTTAAACCAATCACAATCGTTGTGGGCAGCGCTGGGTGCCACACGGAGCCCCGGTGCCGCTGCAAAATAGTCTCGGGAAGGAACTTGTTTTGGTGGAACGTGTGTATGTTCAAAAGTAGTTTTAGTCGTGCAACAGAAAACTCAGATTGGACAGATAGTCTAGCTAGCTGTCTGGATTTACCCTGCAGAGATCTGAGGAGCAGTTAACCATAGTCCTCAGAAATCCACCGGAGTTTAAAACTCCAACACAAAGAAAGAGGAAGGTAACAGACATCTGGCTGAAAAGAAGGACATAACGCGGAATTTCCGGCAGCAATGGAGCAATCCTGGAAGTGGAAGGGCGTGGATATAGACTAGGGGTCTGTTATCTAAACTGCAAAAGTCAGTTGCACAGGTAAAGTGTCAGTAGGCACCTGTGTTTTTCATCAGATAATAAGATATATCAGATAAAATCTTAACTGAAATCACTTTGACTAAAATGATAAAAAAAATAGCTGACAAAATTCAGGGAGAAAATATTTTTAGTAAAAGTAATGACTAACGTAGAAGTACTCAAAACATTTTTTTCTGATGTAACTATTATTTGTAGGCTAAAACTGTTAATACTGCACAGTACACGTCCTGCTTTCAAATGTTTACTAAAAGTGAAGAGTAAAAAAGAGAGACTTTATCAGCACAATGTACATGCATTTACTTGTTTACTGTTGTCTGTTCAAGGAGGAGCTTTCAACTCTTATAAAATGCTGGATGGTTTAATAAATAATAATACATATTTTAATTGTATTTTGTGAGTATAATCTGAATCTGCGACGTAGCCAGTAACATTTCATTTCAGGTAAATGTAGTAGTAGTACAGTGTTTTCCTCTGAAGTAGGAATACACAGTAAGTATAGTATACAGTTGGGTTGCATATTATGTGCTTTGGGGTCCTTCTGTAAGTTATTTTGGGGTAAAATGCTGTACCACAGGCCAAGCAACCAGCCTATTCCAAACAGTTACATGTTGAACAGGCACTGCACTACTATTGAATAAATGGAAGGTGTTAGCTATGATTTAATATGATGATTATTAGACACTTTTACACACAAACACTAATGCATTTTCACACTGTGGTCAGCCTACACATCGGATGTGTGTGTGTGTGTGTGTGTGTGTGTGTGTGTGTGTGTGTGTGTGTGTGTGTGTGTGTGTGTGTAAATCCACATTAGGTCCACATTGGTCTCCATAGTGTCACATTCTGTGGTGAAGTCAGTGAAGCTAGCCAGGATTTATAAAGGCTGCCCTGACACTCCCACCACTCCCTCTGCCAACCAGTGGGAGGACTGTCACTACCAAGTCAGGACTTCACTCTCTTCACTTTCTCCCAGCAAAGTGGCATTCATCATTGCCTACTAGCAGCTGAAAGAGAAAGGTAAGAGCCTGTCATCACTTCTTCACTGCATGTGCTGTTAATGTAGATGGCTAATCAAAATGCCAACTATGTGATATAACTGTTCAGGCTCAGATCATATTTTGTGATGTACATGTATCACAATCAATATCAAAGTAGTGTTAAGTCATAGGGAGAAATGATCTGTGTTCTTGTTGGTGGTTGCTTGTTTCCTTGGTGGTTGTGGATTAATTTACCTCTTAGTCTACACAGCTGTATATATGATATCTATGCATGCTTGTATCATCACTGTTTTTTTTAGTAGCCTTTTCTAAATTTGATGTTACCATGGCATTGGTTTGGTTTGGCCACAAGTGGCCGGCCATCAGGACGAGAAGACAAGCTAAATATACAGTATAACTGCATACATCAACCTCTGTGATTATGGGTCAGCGATGTTGTCTGCCTTAGCGCACGGCACCAGTCTTGTTTCTGTGTGTCTCTTGGCATTTCAAAGTTATGCTGTTAGTTCAGTCTGTAGTCTAACTTGGTCTTCCATCCTAATTACTATATGTTCAACTACTGAATGATTTGGAAAAGATGGAGAAGCTGTAGGATGGTGTTTAAGATAGTCAGGGGATAAGACAGCTATTTTTGGTTTGGGAAACATAGTTTCATCATGTCATGATAATTTCATTGCTAAAAGGCAGAAAAGTATAGACTTCAGAAGTAGTCCCCTGGGGCGGCCTCTATCTCACCCAGTAAGAGTGTGCGCCCCATGTAGGCTGAGTCCTTTGCAGCGGCCCGGGTTAGAATCCGACTTGCTGCCCTTTGCTGCGTTTCATCCCCCATCTCTCTCCCACCTTTCCTGTCTATCCACTGTCACTCTGAAATAAAGGGAAAGAAAGCCCCAAAAACTTATCTTTATATGACAGCTAAAATACTTTAGTCACCGTAGCTGCAGTATTTTTGCTTTGACTGGGAGTTATTCATGCCATTAAAGCAAGACTATGTATGTAGAAAGAGGAATTAACACAACAATTCATAAGCAATAAAACATACACTTGTTTAATTCAGACACAACCTGTCTTGGTCTGGTATGACCAGTAACTTATGGTGTTTAATGTTAGCATAGATATTACTGTGTGTCTTACATTACTGAGTTCTCTGACTTTGACTTTAAAGTGTTTTTTTACCTGTTATTCAGCAGATGACTGCTCTTTTAGGGATCTAAATCACCCCAATAACCTCATAACTTTAAAATGTTTCACCTCCCCTTTGCTCTTCTTCTCTGCTGCACTAGCTATGGCAGGCCAGGCAAGTCTGTAGAAATATTAAAGTGCTCATATCATGCTCATGTTCAGGTTCATAATTGTATTTAGATGTTATATCAGTGAGTGAGGCATCTCACGTCTGTTCCATCTTTGATGGGAGTCGCACATGCGCAGTACCTAGGTCAGCACAAATAATATTCTAAGCCATCAGTCAGAAATGTAGTGGATCATGTCCGGAATATATGGCAGTGCTATGTTCCCTGCAGTCATCTTTATTTTGTAAACCAACCTAAGGCGCTGAGCAATCCCAGCAACATCTGTGCACAAGGAATGCTCTGTATTACTGAAGCCAGCGGGGGCGCTTGATGTGGTTGGTATACTGCACTTCTGGTTTGCCAAATGTAGAGTGAGGTTTGGAGAAATTCCGGTTCACTACCCACCTATCCTCACTGTATGTTTGTAATGACTAGGGAGCTTTGAAATGAAAGAGTGAGGCACAGAGGAGAGGATGTATAGATGGATCCAAGGAAGGGAAGAAATGAAGTGTCTTTTTGAGGATCCTGGCAGAGACACTTTTTGAAATAGTGAAACATTCTCCACTGGCATGCTGTCTCTGTGTTATTCACTGTGGCCTTACAGCCATACGGTTTGGCTCCTGGACCTTCTCCCCATGTTCTCCTGGGGTTTTTCTTGTACTGTGACCTCTGTCCTCAAACAAACACCTGTACACTCGGAGGCACAAGACATTAATGAGTGGACACATATTTTCAGAAGTAGGGATATAGTTTTCCTGGTCTTCATCCGATACCTGAAGATAACTGTACTGGCATAGAGACCTGGCTGGATTGATTTATGACATCCACAGAATTAAATGTAGAGTATGTTTGGAGCTGGCGTAGGGCTGACCATTGGAGACAGTTGGCTAGAAAAAAGTTTGTCTTATGTTTAGTCAAGTTTCAATCCAAATTTAGAGCACATTTTAACTGAATTTTCAGAAGAAGAAAAAAAAGGAATTAATGCGCTTTTTCATTCACTGCTGTTATGTCAATATTAGGAGTTGGACACATGGGTGGAGGTAATTCTCCAGTCAGGTGCCATTAGACCATTGCAGAAGAAGACAGTGCAAGGAGATGATCATTAAAAGTTTTATATCAACAATTTCTTCTAAACTAAAAAACAAAATATTGTATTATATTTTCCTATTAGTTGTATTAATACAGTGCCCGTTCAAAATGTGCCTGTTTGGAACGGACCGATTGCTTGGCCTGTGGTATTGCTGCTTGTAGCATTCTCCAGAACCAAATAATACCCCAAAATGAATTAGAGAAGGACCCCGAACCACTTAATATGCAACTCCACCAGATCGCCTACTACTGACTTACTGTGTACTTCTGCATCAGAGGAAGACATTGTACTGCTATGTTTACCTGACAGAGAACGCTGCAGATTCAGAATTTAATCACAAAATATCAGTTAAAATGTGGAGTAATCAGACATTTGCCTCATGGACTAATGGCAGTGTGCCATCCATACGGCCCGTTATGAGTAGGGTTGGGTACCGTTTGGATTTTTACGATTCTGATGCCAAACCGGTACTTTTAAAACGATTCCGATTCCTAAACCGATTCTTGAAAAACTGAAAAATGACATCAAAGAAAGGCTCTTTTATGGAGTTTTTTTAAATTGAAAATTATTTAAATTTAACAATATATTAACGTTTTAAAGTACTTAAATATATATATAAGTAAACCTAAGTCACCTAATAATAATAATGTATACTTTATTAATCCCACAAGGGGAAATTACAATACCTAACACATAACTACAATAATTTAAGAAATAACAGTTACACTATTAACAAGTAACAATAAAATAAATGTTGTTAAGTTGGTATGCCAAACTTCAAACTTTAGCAGTTCTTTTGCAGAAAAATGACCATATTTGCCTTCTCTGGTAATACTACACCTCTCCTGACTTATGGCATGTCCTGCACAGAAGAAACCACTCAGGTGGTGTCCAAGAGGCCTGTACACACAGGGAGGAGTGTGAAAGGGCAGACAATACCACCAGGCTACAGGGTCTTGTCCTGAACGATAGACTAGCAGAGCGTAATATGTTTACTAGTGATCACGTGCAGTGAATGGTAAATATGCCTTTACGTCCGTTTTGGTGAGCCCAGAGGGAAAATACGGCATTTTAAAAGTAGCCTACATTTACGATAGCTTGCTAACGGTAGACTACAGAGAAAGTGTGATATTTTCACGTCCGTTTCGGAGCGTGTACAAAAAGCCGTCTATCAGCAGTGATAGTAGAGTGCATGTCGGGGGAATAGCGCGGACACGCGCTTCACACCGCGAGCGGGCACGTGCGCCACTCGGCATAAAAGGGAGAAAGAAAAAAGAGTGTGCCGCTGTCTGGAGCGACAGAGAGAAAATATTTCAGTCGGAACCGAAATTTGCGTTCTAATCCAGTCCGAATACTACCGTTTGCGTAGGAACCGTAGTTATAGGTTTTGGTACCCAACCATAGTTATGAGAGCCAATCAGCAAAAAGCTGCGTTAATCAACCACCATAACCTGACCGAGTCCAGAGATGGACTCACAGAGACGGAATGTGAGTGTGTGTGAGAGAGAGAGAGAGAAAGGGGCGCAAGAAAAGGTGGAGGGCAATGCAAATAAAGAGAGTTTTAGTGTTGTCTTTTTCATCAACGATATTGCATGTTGATATCGCCACAGTCAGCGTTTAATGACTGCCGTGGCTTCTCATCTCCAATTATTGTTAACGAATTTCACACTTCAGCAGAGGTGTTCATTTCCAAACATTGCCTGACGAATCGGCACACTGCTGTGAAGGAAGCTCCGAGATTACGTTATATCCTGCCGTTTGTTTAGAAGTGGTGAATTTACAGCTCACAGCATCTTAATATGATATAGTGTCTGGATTTTGTTTGATATTTAGTGTCGGCAAAATGGCTTTTTATTGAGTTTCCTCTTAGCGAAATGCTCAGTGAATTTAAGCTGGGCTTTTATTGGGAAGTGTAGACATGGAAGAGCCAGTTATGGTATCACTGTTACGGAACGGCACAGGAGGTGGAACCCAAAAGCAGACGAGAAGTGTTTTAATGAGTGAAATATATACAATAATTGTGCTGGTGGCAAAAAGGAGGGTTGTGTCGAGGGAATCCAGTGGTGAGTGGTGGGTGCTGTGCGCTCTCCAGAGCGTACCCAGTGAAGTGGTGGCGTTGACCATGTACTAAGGCCTCCTCCAGAGTCCAACAAACAATTGAGTTTGAATCCAATTCTTACAGAGAGAGAGAGGAGCAGGCGGGTTGAACAAGCAGGCAGGCAGGCAGGCAGGCACACGAGCAAGCAAGGCAGGCTGCAACAAGAGATAAACACAGAAAATACTTTAGCTACACAAGCTAAAACACCAGGATAACAGATAACACAGGGAGCCAGGAGTGCACCTATACCACACTGGTAGACGGTACAATCTGACAACGAGTGGATCACAGAGCCAGCCTTAAATACTGCAGGAGGGTGATAAGGGAATGAGCTTCACCTGGAGCCACCTGCCAGCTAAGCCACGCCCACAGCTCACAGTAATCGGCACAGGAGGGAGGAACATGAGGGAAAACAAACAAAAACACACAGAACAAAAAAGAAGCACGGGCTGCCATGATGACATCATGACAATCACCTTTTTTTTCTCAACCTTTTTCAGCACAACAGGTGTGATGTTCCTGTCAGCTATCTGCTCGTGCTCCAGGAAAGTGAAACGTTAGCTTGGTAGCCTATATCCAGCAATCATGTAATGTTGGAAGCAGCAAAAAGTTACCTGGAGCTGCTTTACAGAGCATGTCAACAGCCTGCTGCGTCAGTATATATATATATATATATATATACATATACATATACTAGGGGTGTAACGGTACTCAAAAATCACGGTTCGGTACGTACCTCGGTTTTAAAGTCACGGTTCGGTTCATTTTCGGTACAGTAAGGGAAAGAAATGCAAACATTAAACTGCAGGTTGTTTATTACTATAAACTTTTTTTTAACAATTTGTTTACACTTTTTAAAACACTTTTTAATAAAATATATATAAAATAAAAAAAGAATAAGAAAACTACTGCTGCAAAGTTCTCCACTAAACAAAATACTCTCAGTCTCAAACCAATATCACATAATAAAATATAATGAAAAATATAAATAAATAACTATGGATTACAGTGCAGCATTATCAATCCCAGCTTGTCAATAACCGAGTATGGTCGTAGATCAGCTGCTATAAAAACACCAATTGCTTTCTTTATTGCGTTGGCCCGATCGGAATTACCAGCAAAGGTCTGTTTAAATGCCAATGGGAGCTGCGTTTGAATTACGGTAATTTTTTTCCTTGTAGTAGTGATGTTCACACTCACGTGATGCCTTTTCAAGTGCGTTAACAAGTTTGAAGTGTTGGCAACGTCGGCACACTGCTTTCGTCTTATCGACTAGTCTTTGTCCGTTGACGTATTTCACTGGGAAACCGAAGTGTTCCCAAACAGGAGACCTTAATGATATGGGTGGCTCTTCAAGCTCCGGCTTGTCCATACTGTCTATGGGCTTGTCTGCATTGGCCATGATGCTAGCTAGCGAGAGGCTGGGCTAAAGCATGCCGTGTATGTTGTTGTACAGCACGTGGTGTGTGATTTTAATTTTTTTCCCCAAACCACTTCCCGCCCTGCAGTCGATTTAATTGGTTTAGGTTACAGTGACAGCGGGTAGGTTTAGAGATCAGTGTTTGGTGTAGGCAATCTGTACAGTGATTGACATATTGACATGACCAATGAAAACTTTAGAATCAGCTGCAGGGCGGGATTTGCGCTGAACGCGGAGACTTCCACCACTTAATATGTTCGTGTGGAAACACGAAAATTGACCTATGTTCTGCACACAAAAGATTGCGTTTGTACGGTGGCCCTGAAGTGCAAATCACAACAGCAATAAGAAAAACGCGACGACAAATATGAAAACACGACAGTGAATATGAAAACACGACGGCAAATAGGAAAACACGACGGCAAATAGGAAAACACGACGGCAAATATGAAAACACGACAGCAAATAGGAAAACACGACAGCAAATAGAAAAACACGACAGCAAATAGGAAAACACGACAGCAAATAGGAAAACACGACTGCAAATAGAAAAACACGACTGCAAATAGAAAAACACGACGGCAAATAGGAAAACACGACGGCAAATAGAAAAACACGTCGGCAAATAGGAAAACACGACAGCTAATAGGAAAACACGACGGCAAATATGAAAACACGACGGCAAATAGGAAAACACGACAGCAAATAGAAAACACGACGGCAAATAGGAAAACACGACGGCAAATAGAAAAACACGTCGGCAAATAGGAAAACACGACGGCTAATAGGAAAACACGACGGCGAATATGAAAACACGACGGCAAATAGGAAAACACGACAGCAAATAGGAAAACACGACGGCAAATAGGAAAACACGACGGCAAATAGGAAAACACGACGGCAAATATGAAAACACGACTGCAAATAGAAAAACACGACGACAAATAGGAAAACACGACAGCAAATATGAAAACACGACAGCAAATATGAAAACACAACAGCAAATATGAAAACACGACAGCAAATAGGAAAACACTTCAATAAATCACAAAACACAACGGCATTAACTTCTACCGGAAAGGTAGGGCCTATCTAGTAGTGGACGGACCCTCCTGATTGGACAGACGCACTGTCTGTCTTTCGCGCTCCCAAATCACCCACAATCCTATGAGCGCGGCTTTGCCGGCTCGTTAAAAAAACAACAACAATGGCGGACCTAAGTGGGAGTTGGAGCGGCATCGCTGATGGCACAATTAACATTTAAATGTAAGTATATTTAGTGTTTGCCGTACATTTGTTATCACCGTTAATGTGTTACATCAATGTCAAGTGTTACGCATTAATGCTGGTACAAATTGCTATTATAATTAGGTAGATACACCCGAGCTAACGTTAAGCTAACTGAACCTATCATTTAACATTAGGCTGTTAGCTAGCTAGCTGTGTTGCTGTCTTTTATGCCATTTGTGTTCGTAAAGTTTAATGTCTGGTGGCATTTTCATCTCTTTTTGTAAGCCGTTACTGTATATGTGTAATGTTAGCAGAGATTTAGAAATTGGTGTGTTTATCAGTTGTAGCTGCAGGATTGGAGGTAAAGCTGCACCTTGTTAACTTCACTAGCAACGTTAAATGAAAGCTAAAATTTATGAGTAGTTTCCCATGTAACAAGTATAACATTCCGTTATAGCATTTATAATGGTAAAGATCTTTTTCTTGTGTTTGCTGTCTTTTAACAGGGACTAAGGAACAAATGGAGGCTGCACTACAACGCTGAAGTTGGCATCCGATTCGCAGCTTCCGATTCGGCAGTTAAGGGGAAATTTAAGGGGAACTTAAAACTGTCCGATTCAGCAGGGAAACATAATTTACATCGCTAAGTGACTGATCCTCCGTTTTTTGAACCTCTTACTGTATTGAATGAGTGTTAGTCATTAAGGTAAATTATTAATTATGTCTAAAACACACTTTTAGATTTGTGAAAGCTTTATTGTCTTTATGAGAACACAATAAAGGGAGATTTCACCGTTTTTCTAAACTTGTCAAATCAGGACTAAATTATCCCAGAGAGTCTAAGCAGTCTTAAAAACACAGTTTGAGATTTGTGAAAGCTTTATTCTATTTGTGAAAATGCAATAAAGGGAGATTTTACTGTATTTTTCACATATAGACTACATTGGACCAGGTCCAGATCCAAAACCACAATACTTAAGACTTGTCAAATCAGGACTAAATTATCCCAGAGAGGCTAAATAAACTGTTTTATTTTATTGCCACAGCATGGCCTTTGCTAATTGACATTCAACGTACAAGTCCACGTCTCTCCATGTCATTTCTTATATCCATGAGCAGGTCTTCCTTCTCACTTCAAAAGAAAAGTAGAAAAAGTTATTTTTACCTTTTGGAAATCAATCCAAATATCGTCATAGATTAGCCAGTGGTTTAATTTACTCTTCAAATCCTTCTCCTTCAACATAAGTGTTGTTTTCTCACCTTTCCTCAGAAAAAGAGGCAGGACTGAGTATTTATTAAGATTTTTTTTAATTCATACTTCATAGGCCATTGTCTCAGGTGAGGAGCAACCCCACTTCTGGGGAACGCTGGGTCCCGATCTTCTTGGATGATGAAACCCAGCTGGACAGGATTGTGAAATACATGTCAAACTTCCTCGACAGCTGTGACACACTCTCTGATAAAGTGTGCACCATGGTGTCTTCTGACAGGATCAAATACATCCTAAATGTGTTGCTGTCAGAGATAGGTCCACAGCAGTTCCACATTATATTCATGAAGACATTTTTTTCTATGACTTAAAGTGGCTATATGTAACTTTCAGTTTGTGTTAATTCTAGCGGCCACTTTGGACAAAAGTGGTAATATTTTCACCACACCTGCTGTCGTAAAGGTCTTTTCTTTACGGTGCTGTATTGCCCACTGTAGATTACCAAGTTTGCGTTACCGTGTTTACACAAGTACAGGGGAAGACCTGCTCATGGATATAATAAATGACATCGAGAGAGTGAGTTAATTCTTGTCCAGTTTTGACAAGTTTAGGTATTGTGGTTTTGGATGTGGACTTGGTCCAATGTGGTCTACATATGCAAAAAACAGTAAAATCTCCCTTTATGGCATTTTCACAAATAGAATAAAGCTTTCACAAATCCCAAACTGTGTTTTTAAGACTCCTTAGCCTCTCTGGGATAATGTAGTCCAGATTTGACAAGTCTAGGTGGATCTAGACCTAGTCTAATGTGGTTTATATGTGAAAAAAAACTTATTTTCTCATAAAGACAATAAAGCTTTCACAAATCTAAAAGTGTGTTTTAGACATAATTATAAATTTACCTTAATGACTAACACTCATTCAATACAGTAAGAGGTTAAAAAAACAGTTTTAAGTTCCCCTTAACTGCCAAATCAGAAGCTGCGAATCGGATGCCAACTTCAGCGTCGTGGCTGCACTAGCGTCACCAGAAGGGAGAGATGAGGAGGAGAGGGAAAGCAAAAGACAAGCAGGGAGACAGAGGCCAAAAAGAGATGTTGAATAGATTATTTGCTATATTAGAGATTGCCATTCAAAAAATAAATGCATTAAATTAACTAGTTTGTCTGTGTCTTTTAAGTTTTTGGGTGTGTATATAATATAAACTGTTTTTCAATGTTTATTTTTCCATCAAATTATGACCTGGACACAGGAAACTTCTAACTGAGTAATTATATTCAGATGCTACCTGTTTTAATAACTAGTTAGGTATACAAGCTCTAAAAAGACATTAATGAAACATGTATCTTTATTATAACATTTATTCAAACATTACTATATACTGTACACAAGTATATTCAACATGAAGCGGCGATCAGACTCAGCTCCCGATGATGGTGTTGCTTCCGGACTGCAGACAGAAGGAGAAAGATTAGGTTAGTCCAGTAGTTATCCAACCTGTCCTGGTAAGATTAGGTTAGTCCAGTAGTTATCCAACCTGTCCTGGTAAGATTAGAATTATATCACAAGTATATTTAAGCATACTGAAACATGAAGGTACTTCATGTAACTGTGTAGTGGTGTAGTTTCTTCATCATGGTCTTAACTGACAACTGTTGACCATTTAACACACTTACACCTACCTTTACTGTGTTAGTGGGTGTTTATCAATGGAGGTATTATGACTTTTCATATGTTGGTTGTAGCCTTGTAGCTTGTGTGTTTACAGTACTATTTACCCTTTCTCACTTGCAGTTTAATGCATATCATACTGCCTGTGGTAGCTCATTAGCTGGTAGCGTTTACCTTGTAGTTGCTGATCATATTTTGCACTGCATTTGTCTGAAAGCTAGAAGCTACTGGACAATGAGCTAATGTTGCATACATGCAGTAAACTACAAGCTAATGTAAACAGTTAGCTACTGCAATTCTCCTTACCGGTAAGTGTTATGACTACTGTACAAACATGAACTCCCACGAGTTTTTAATTTATTGACATGGGATAAATAAGACAAAACGACTATTGCTTACATTAAAGCCTATCGGTGTCGGTAACGTTACCTACCTTTGCACGTTGCGAGCAAAGTTCCTGACAGAATATTCTCCTCCTGCAAGCAGACTGACGCCGATTCACCAACAGCACAGTTCATAGTTCCACATCCATTTCGTCCAGTGTTTTGAAATGAGAAACGGCTACTCCGTCTGTTAAAAGCATAGACAGTGAGGCACTTTTATTTTTTCACCTCTCCTTCCTGTCAAAAGACAGACAGTGCGTCTGTCCAATCAGGAGGGTCCGTCCTCTACTAGATAGGCCCTACCTTTTCCGGTAGAAGTTAATGCCGTTGTGTTTTGTGATTTGTTGAAGTGTTTTCATATTTGCTGTCGTGTTTTCATATTTGCTGTCGTGTTTTCCTATTTGCCGTCGTGTTTTCCTATTTGCTGTCGTGTTTTCCTATTTGCTGTCGTGTTTTCATATTTGCTGTCGTGTTTTCCTATTTGCTGTCGTGTTTTCCTATTTGCCGTCGTGTTTTCATATTTTCTGTCGTGTTTTCCTATTTGCTGTCGTGTTTTCCTATTTGCCGTCGTGTTTTCATATTTTCTGTCGTGTTTTCATATTTGCTGTCGTGTTTTCCTATTTGCTGTCGTGTTTTCATATTTGCTGTCGTGTTTTCATATTTGCCGTCGTGTTTTCCTATTTGCCGTCGTGTTTTCATATTTGCTGTCGTGTTTTCCTATTTGCCGTCGTGTTTTCATATTTGCTGTCGTGTTTTCCTATTTGCCGTCGTGTTTTTCTATTTGCCGTCGTGTTTTCCTATTTGCTGTCGTGTTTTCCTATTTGCTGTCGTGTTTTCATATTTGCTGTCGTGTTTTCCTATTTGCTGTCGTGTTTTCATATTTTCTGTCGTGTTTTCCTATTTGCTGTCGTGTTTTCCTATTTGCCGTCGTGTTTTCATATTTTCTGTCGTGTTTTCATATTTGCTGTCGTGTTTTCCTATTTGCTGTCGTGTTTTCATATTTGCTGTCGTGTTTTCATATTTGCCGTTGTGTTTTATGATTTGTTGTTGCGTTTCTCTAATTGCTGTGGTGCTTTGCACTTCAGGGCCACCGTACATTTGGCCGTTCGGTGCACATGTGCACCGTACCGAAAGCCCTGTACCGAAACGGTCCGGTACAAATACACGTACCGTTACACCCCTAACATATACATATATATATTGGGGCTGTCAAAATTTTCGAGTTAACACAAAGTCCTTTTAATGCCACTAATTTGTTTTTAGGCGCGTTCTGTGATTTGGGCCTCGTGCCGCTCCAGTTTGGGAAATCAGGAAGCGATGCAGCACTGCTACACTCACCGGAGACTACAGTTACCTCGCGGTCAAAGCACATTATTTTGACCCACAGTGGGAACTTCGGTCGCATGCTTTGACTTTTATGAAGATAGGGGAGAGGCATTTTGCTGACGTGGGCGCCAAGCACTTTATGCAAGTAACTAAACAGTGGGACGTTGAACATAAAGCCAGCACACAGACCACTTGGCATGGAACATGATTGCAACGGCCAGGCAACTCCCGTTGGAGCATATGCCTTATGTTGCACATAGCCACCGAGCCATCACAGTTTCTCTCACGCTTTAATTATTGTCTGTTTGAATTTATTTTTGTATCAGCCTGTTTTGATCCCACTTAAAAGATGTTTATGTGAGCCTTTTATTTTCCCACATGTGGGGTTAAACACAATTACACTATTACATTACATTGTTACATTTAGCTGGCCAATGTACTTGTACAATGTGTCTGTTGCTGTAAAGCACAAAGTATATTGTTATGTGTTAAACTGCTTAAAAAAAAGGGATGTTTAGTTCACCTTTACAAGTGTAAAATGGGCAGAGATGGGGACTCGAGTCTGAGACTCGGACTTGAGTCGCACTTAAGTCACACAAACAACTGACTTCAGACTTGACTCGGACTCGACCCAAAAGACTTCAGACTTGACTCGGACTCGAGCTTCGAGACTCGTCAACAACCTGTTTTAATGCAATTATTGCTTTTTCAATCTAAATGTATTCATGTATTTCTATTTTCTTTTATTGGCGCATATATGGGGAAACATATGACGAGCTGTATGTCCCCTGCCCTTTGCCATAATGTGCAACATAACGCATGTGCTATGCCTATGTGCGTGCACTCACATATCAAAAAATGCATTGATGATGGCGACACCAAGTCCTCCCGGAGTTGTGCCCTTTGTCATTAGTTTTGCTTTCAATAACTTGGTAAACAGTGGCAGTAAGCCAACAGCTACATGCAAGCTGTGTGACACCAAGATAAATGATGCCATCAACAACGTCAATCTTCATCAGGCATCTCAAAACGCACCAGATAGGTCAGTCACTTGCTAATGTGAAAGAGACGTTACATTTAGCATATATCGTCACAGGTAACAAGCTAACCATCGCAAAGTGTTGTGCTAATGCTGGGAACAGGCAAATTGTATATTTATAGTTGTATCCATATGATGTGACAGACTTAGGTTAATATTTCACCAGGTCCGGGCTAGAGGGATGTGTTAAGTAACAGAAGATTAGACTATACAATGTCCTAAATTGGAGACCCAATGTAAGTTCTGGATTTAACAAAATTAAGCTAGCTCAGATCAGATAGCCAAAGACTTGAGACTTGACTTGGACTTGCCCCTCAAAGACTTGAGACTTGACTTGGACTCAAGCTCAAAGACTTGAGACTTGACTTGGATTCAAGCTCAAAGACTTGAGACTCGACTTGGACTTCCAAAAAATGACTTGTGAACATCTCTGAAAGTGGGACACAATTGTGTTAGTATTACCAAGTAATGATACATTCAGGTCAATATTCCCATCTGTTGTTGCTTGATGGGCTTGAGTTTGCAATATTATGCTTTCAGTTCTTACAAGAAACAACCTGTGTTGCTGGCAGCCCTCTACCACTCTGCAATTGAGAGCATCATAACATACTGCCTCACAGTGTGGTATGCTGGCTTCTCAGCAGCTGACAAAAAAGCACTGCAGAGGGTCATCAACACCGCACAGAAAATCATCGGCTGCCCTCTCCCCTCCCCTCAGGACATTGCACACACCCACTACCTTTCCAGAGCAAAGAACATTGTTAAAGCAACACCAAAGATTCTTTTGTACCTTAAAATAATGTTTCCAAAACCGTTTCAGTGGTTCATCAACTTGTAACAGGGTGAACGGAACGTCTGCATTCGCTTTGCGGCCCTCTATCGGCTATTACCGCACTATGCAAGTTTGCCAGATCGGGTAACGGATATGTAGTTTGAATGAGACATAATGGACGCAATTCCACTTCCAACCTGGAGGGGGACCGAAGAGGAAAAGTGCTTTAGTGTTGCTTTAAATACAGTTCTCACCCATAGACAGTATATAATGGACCAACTGTCTCTGGACGGAGACCAGTGAAGGCCGTTAGAAGCACTTTTCCGGTGAGTGCTGAGCGTTAATGCGCAGCCTCCAACTGAGAGAGACGATGTAAATGTGCC
Source organism: Sander lucioperca (assembly GCF_008315115.2). Classification (NCBI taxonomy): domain Eukaryota; kingdom Metazoa; phylum Chordata; class Actinopteri; order Perciformes; family Percidae; genus Sander; species Sander lucioperca. The sequence continues at coordinate 12,873,313 of NC_050195.1, read as the reverse complement.
GTGAGCAACCTGTCTGAAAGTCTTCTGGTAGCTGTGCCAAGAGAAATCTCAATCATTCCCAATCTTGCAGAGACGGAGAGCGTAGGTATATGTAAGGAGATAACATAGGCACAGGCTAATTATTGCTAACTAAAATGCTAGTTAACATTAGTAATTAAACTTAAACAGCTAATGGAAGTCCAAACTGCCTGCAAGCTTCTCCTGTACTATACAGTAATTCCTCTACTATGCGTCAGTAAGTCGCGTGGTTATGACCCAATCGTTAGCCTATTTTTACAAAAAACGTATACTACGGAGCCATAACGTGAGGTACAAGGTAATGGAGCCTTTTATACATTGTCGTGTTTCTTTAGAAATAAACAATGGACAAATAGAGTCTTTAAACGCTTCAGATGTAAAGTTATTCTCTGTCAAAGTGACGTTAAAATGAATGGCAGTCAATGGGATGCTAACGGGGGGTGATGGCTTTGTAGCATCAAAATGGCGCCATAGGAGGTTCGAGCTCTGAAGCAAAGCTTACCCCCTTGTTCTCACCCTGGCCACCATTTCTTTGATCTCCTGCCCTCGGGGAGACGCTGCTGGTCAATCAGAACATCAACCATCAGACTAGTAAAAGCTTTCTTTCCAAAAGTCATCCAGACTCTAAATCTACACACATAACGTCTCTGCACCCATATTCACATTTCTTATTAGTGTTTTTACAATCCATTTCATTGATCTGCGCAATATTAAATTATTATTTCTATTAATAATAGAAATAATATACAATATATTTATTATCGCAACTACCTGCCCTTGTTTTATGATGAATTTTGAATGAATGTTGTTGATTGTCTTATGTTATACGTGGATGTGTGCAATATAGTTTTATTTTAAGCACCGCTGGGAGGGGCACTTGTAATTTTGTTGTATTCATTGTAATATAATAACAATAAAGGCTTCCTATCTTTTCTTATCTTTCAGTAAATTTTTTGAGCATACAGTACCTTTGAGGTTATTCTGGGGAATATTTTAGACAATATTTGTCATTGTTTTGGATTGTTGCAATAGTAATAAACATTTTCATAAAGCAAGCATAACATATTTGTTATATTCATATACATATTATATATATATAATAAAGTTAGCTATTGGTCCACTTTAAATCAATGGCTATGAAAACATACCCTTTCAAAAATCTCACTTTTCCTACATTAAACCAAGTAGAGGCCCATACAATCACCCCATGTAACTGAACACATAAGGGTCTTGTATAGTGCATACAGTCCACATTTAGCCCTTGAGGGGCCCTTACAGTTCGCCCATTTCAAGCCCATGTTGCCCACATTCAATTCATATTAGAGCCTGGATCGGGCCGAATTTTTCCGTCCGAACCCGGCCCGAGCCCGTCAGGGATTATGATATTTATGTCCGAGCCCGACACAGTTAAAATCTCGTTGTTTTTTTTTCTCTCATACTAATGACACATGTACGTTTATTTGTGTGGAAAGCTTTTATTAAGCAACTGGGAGGCATTCGGAAATGTCAACAGATGAGCGCATCAGCGCACACGGGGGAACAAGCGCACGTTAATAAGCTGTTTAATTTAAAATGTTCAATGTGTTAACCTTTCCTGCTTGCTTCGATTCCGACTGTGATCAGAAAACCAGGGGAGACTCCAGGGCTGACGTTATATAACGTTGGGGTTAAAATCCCGTTTCTGGTGAGACGATGAATGAACTTGGTTTTCAGTCTGGGGTTTATCTCGGACACCACACACACTGTGTACAAAACTTAAACTTATTCCACCAACTCTGCTCCGGTCGCATCTACACGTCTGCTTCCTCTTTCTCTATCTCTCTTCTGCCCACTTTACACACACACTGAGCTCTCTTAAAGGAGCCGCAGCACCATTTTACAACAAATGCCTTATCACGCTGATGTGACCGAGCCCGTCCCGAACCCGACCATCATTTCTAAATATCTGTCCGAACCCGGCCCGGGTACCGTCGGTACGAGCTAATGGTTGCGGTTAGCCTGCTCGTTTCGGCTTGTGACGTCACAAGCCGTGCCGATTTTGAACAGCTCACCCAGAGACTGAAGGCAGGACACATTCAGAAACTGTATCTCACTCTAAACAGCATGGATGGATTTTTTTCAAAATTTGTATGTGTGTGGAAGCACCAGAGACACAACATAACACCCCAAATCCCAGAAAAAGTGATTTTTTCATAATATGGGCACTTTAATTCATATGGGGGGGGGCACGTGTGCATGTTGACTGGGCATTTATACATTAATGATGACTATATTAGTAAATGTTGTAGATTAATTATTCACATGTAGGCAGCAATGCAAAAATATTAGCTATTAGTTATATAAGTTTTGTTATATTGATATTGATACTTTCTATAAGCTCGGAACTGTACTGAACAGATGAAGTTTTACTGATTTTTTAATCATAGTTTTTGCATAATGCAATGTTAATTTTATACTGTTAAACAATTGTTTCCTGGTTAAAAACTGCAAACTAATTTGAACTCACAAGTGGAAGCACCTTGCCGTAATATCAACATACCTACACGACAGACTTGTTTGCTAATGACTCCAAAGCAACATATATAACCGTTCTGTTAGGATATCAGTTTAGTGTATTTTGATTAATTAGCTGGGTAAATGCTGACATGTGACATGAGGGGGGCGTGTGTGTGTGACGCTGATACCTTAGTCATTGGCAGGTGTGTGGATGAGAGATTGGGAAGATTGTTTCTGGCTGGAAGCAGTGGCAAACACGCTCCAGTGGACTGCCACACACCAGACGCTTGTACACAGAGAACACTACTGAAAACAAAGACGCTGAAAAGACTATTCTTGTTTTCCCACATCACAAACTTTTGTAAATACAACTTTTATAACCTGAACTACAACAACAAGGAAGAGCGGGGCTGGCTTGGCAAAGACGCCGACAGAGCGGACCCGAAGCTACATCATAGTCACTGGAGCAAGCAGCCATCTTTAGACGCGAAAACATGCAGATTCTGGGTGAGTCAGTTTAACACAGCCCAAACCCCTCTAGAAGTAGGAAAGACATGCACTCATCCAGGCAAGTTAGTTTTATTCTCATGTTGAACGCAACACATAGGGAGAACAAGACATGGGGATTGATGTTACCGGCTAGCTTAACCTTTAGCAGCTGTGTTTTATGGTTTAACGAGTCCAGGTTAGCTGTAGCTGTTTGTAACAGTTCTATTTAAAGTGGCTATTTGTACCTTTCAGTTTGTGTTGATTCCAGCGGCCCCTTTGGACAACAGCAGTAGTGTTTTTACCAACCCTGATGTCGTAAAGGTATTTTCTTTACCGTGCTGTACTGCCCACTGTAGATTACTGAGTTATTTTTAACCGTGGTAAAGTTGGTTTTATATTGGACATTGGATAGTCGACACATTCGAAAAATCTATTATGCGGCTTGCCATTTTGACCTATTCATGTCAAAATACTTCTGATGAACTCAGCTAACCCCCCTACACATAACACAAAGCTTATTTTTTCAAAAAAAAAAATCCTTTGATTTTTAAAATGTTTTAATATTAAAAAATGCTATAAATCTATTATGTGGCCTGACCTTTTGACCTGTTCATGTCAAACCACTGTTGATGAACTCAGCTAACTCCCCTACACATAACACAAAGCTTCTTTTCTCAAAAAACCCATCCTTTGATTTTATAAATATTTTTTAATGTAAAAATTTTTTATAAATCTATTATGCGGATTGAGCTTTTGACCTATTCATGTCAAACCACTTTTGGTGAACTCAGCTAACCCCCCTACACATTGCACAAATCTTCTTTTCTCAAAAAACCCATCCTTCAATTTTATAGAATTTTTATTAGACAAAAATTGCGCAAATTATGCACAAACACATTTTTGTAGGTAACTATGAAAACGCCAACTTTGACATATCTCAACCAAAATAAATGCTACCAACACGAAACTTTAGGTCCTAGTTTGCCATGACCCTCTGGGGGTCCCCCACACATTTTAAGAAGATCGGCCATTAAGGGGCGCTGTAGCCAACGTAGACCATTTTCGGCCCTTCTACTCAATCAATGTTAATGGGATATTTGCAACGGCAACGTACCACAGACCTTGCGGCTCACACGACGATATTTACTGACGTTGGCCTCCTCACCGTTACGCTTTGGGTCCCACTTTCGCACGCCCCCCTGGTCGTTGGGGGCTACTCACGACCCTGTCATAACTGCTTGCAGTTCTAGTTATTTATTGTTTTTCACACAGTGTACATTGAAACAATTCTTCTGGAACATGTACCATTCCGGTTGCTGGAGTGCAGAGATCTTGGAACCATCTTCTGCGTGAGTCAAATTGGGTCTACAAAGATAAAATTAAATAATAAAAATAATGAAAAAATATTTAAAAAAATCAAAGGATGTTTTTTTGAGAGAAGCTTTGTGCAATGTGTAGGGGAGTTAGCTGAGTTCACCAAAAGTAGTTTGACATGAATAGGTCAAAAGGTCAAGCTGCATAATAGATTTATAGCATTTATTTACATTAAAAAATATTTTTAAAATGAACGGATGGATTTTTTGAGAAAAGAAGCTTTGTGTTGTGTGTAGGGGGGTTAGCTGAGTTCATCAGAAGTATTTTGACATGAATGGGTCAAAATGGCAAGCCGCATAATAGATTTTTTGAATGTGTCGAATAGCCAATGTCCAATATAAAACCAACTTTACCACGGTTTATTTTTACCGGGAGTAAAAAATATAGTTGCGATGAATATTTTGCTCAGACAGAAAGTCAATAATTTACAATAAGAGAATACGTTACAGATGCATTGTTTTCCGGTGTTACGCCAAAATCTGTGACCCGTCACAATGTGTTACTGTAGCGCCGTCTTCCTGCCGTAAATCATTTTGTGACTTTGCAGGAAAAACCAGACCCGGGCAAAGGCATTAAAAAACTATATAAAAATAGTGTTCGTTTCTAAGAAACCCCAGAAGAATCACAGATAGAAAAAAAAATGATATTGCCACGAGATACAATTTGTTCCCATGTTATAAATAACTCGTGGCCACGAGATACTAATTTGTTTGCACGTTTTATTAACTTGTGGCCACGAGATAAGTGTATAAAAAAGAGCCAGCATGGAAAGCTTTTCTTACCAAAGCATAGTGTGCTCCACCCGCCACCTGCTTAAGGAGCTCCACCTTGGTGATTGACTGATAGATAGATAGATAGATAGATAGGCTACTATTTGATTTTATTTTAAATTAGGGATGAGTTATCAAGACGTAGCCTATATGTAAGCACACATAGGCTACGCCTCCACAATGCATTGGCTCTGTAATCAATACGGGTTCGGAAAGATGTTGTATAACAATTGTTTGCTGAATGGGCCAACGTCCCCCTAAACATGCAGCCGCTCTCTGGGACTCACGTCATGCTGAATTTCTGCAGATGCCAGGCAGATATTTCCATGGATGTATTAGGAGAACGGGATAATCCCGATCGATGTTTGCTACACCTCCTGCAGAAATGCTAATAGACAAGTGCTACGACCCGTATCCGGTGCCATGTCATTTCTCTGACGCTCCATTGTTCCGACCTCTCAATAAACTGAAAAATTCCCTTTGGTCCTACAGCCCACTAGTCCAACATCCCTTTGTTTCGAAAAAAAATAAACCCTCTGCTCCGACTTTCCATTGTTCCGACCATATAGGGTTAGGGCTTTTGTGGATCACCTCCCATAATCATGAGATCAATGAATCAAAAATAACAAGCAAAATTACATTTCTCTAGCTTATTAACACATTTAAATGTTTAGCCTATCTTTGAAACACTGAAATAAAAATGTAGGCTGAATCCAAAGTCCAACAGGGTAAAGTTAGTTTTGGATTGGATATGTATTTATAGTTCCATAAGCCTGTAATGATAATGAATAGGAATGGGGCATATCCTTGCAATAACCAATGTGAAACTAACTTGATCAGTGAGAAGACGCCTCATCTTGGCTGTTTCAAACAGGAAACTTCGGGATTCACGACATGTTAAACAAGGCAAAAATCCTAAAGAGATATTATAAATAATTGTCCCTAACCCTAACCTTAACCATAACCATAACCCTAACCCTAAATGGTCGAAACAATGGGATGTCGGAGTAGAGGGTTTATTTTTTCGAAACAAAGGGACATCGGACTAGTGGGCTGTAGGACCAAAGTGAATTTTTCCGGTTATTGAGAGGTCGGAACAATGGAGCGTCTGAGAAATGGGCAGTCCCCCCATATCCAGAGCCCTGCATTTTGTATGTTGTACCCTTGCAACACAACTTTTCTGGTAACAGTTTTGGTCACTAGGGCTGTCAAGATTACTCCTTTTTGTTGTGCGATATATTGTCCCAAAATTAATTGCGATAAACAATATTATTGTCATTTTAGGACCATTTTATGCCACCGGTTACATAATGAGAATATGACAATATTATAGCATAATAATGCAAGCACACTCTTTCAAAGATCAAAGAGCATTTAATTTCTTAAGAATATTTAGACATTGGAATCGGAATGTCAAAAAATATATCCTAAATAAATCAAACATGAATAAATAATAAATACACCTTTGTTAACAGAAAGTGCTGTAGTGGCAGAGTAAAAGGAGATGTCTTTTATCTCCTTCAGAATGTCATCTTTTACTTTGTTGTACCAAGATGGAATGGCAGTTTGGGAGATGTATGTTTTCTTTGGCAATTCCTACTGTTTTGTCAAAAGTTTGCAGTAAATTCATAAATGCTGGTTTTTCGACCATGTTTAATGGCTGCATGTCTTTACCTATATATGAAGTTACGCAATCTGTGAGCATGCGCCATTTCGTGCTGTTACGTTTATATTTGCATTGCCGGGAAAAAGCATCAGTAACAGATAACTGTCTGGAAGACCCCTCTCCACCTCCAGCTGCGGTTGCTGTTCCCAGGTTGAAAACTGGGTGGGATGGTTATGTTTTAGGTGAGATTTTAGGTTAGTTGTGTTGCCTCTTTTTGCTGCCACATACCGGCTCGTCCACGTTAATTGGCTCTCCTCTCTCATACGGCCTAAAGTCAAAATGTTCCCACACCAGAGCTGAAGATTGTGGCTTTGAAACCAAGTCCATTGGGACTTATTCCTCCTAACTGGCTGTAGATGTCATGAAACATTATAGGGCCTATAAGGCAGTGAGTTCACGTCTTCGCTATCTGCTCTCTCTCTGCTCTCTCTCTGTGTGTGTGTGTGTGTGTGTGTGTGTGTGTGGAGACACTGCCTGAGCCTTGCCTCTGCCTCCGACACAGAAAGCAGATGAGATGACAGAGGCGGCGAGATCAACTAAAATGTTGGTAACATTCATTCGTATATCAAAACGAATATACTCTTTATTTTCAATTATAAAAATTATCAATTGCAATATATTGCGCCACCAACAGCTACCCAGCTCATTTCCATGTATCGTACGCTAAATCCATATATTGACTATCGCCACAGGCCTATTGGTCACGCCAAATTATAGCTTTATATTACTTAAAAGGCTTACATTAGATAGACAATTCATTACACGACTACGTATACATTTAGTTTATAGAGTGCTTTTCATGATACTACTGAAAGACAATTTACACAGGTTCTAATTATTGTAGAAAACAGCACACTATAAGACACATTAAAAGCTATTCTGAAATTAAACTCAATCACGTAGATTTTTAGATAATTAGCCTACCGTGGCACTATAGGCTACTGTACAACCATACTATAGATAAACCAGAGATTTTCAAAGTCTGAGACTGTAGGCCTCCCCTCAGACAAAGCTGGTAAACATGCACCCCCTCACAACTTTACCTCCTGAGTTTTTCTCAATTCTTGGATGCCTATGGGAAAATCATTATTTGAAGTCAGAGACACTCAACAATTGGGCCAAGACAGCCTATTATTGCTGTTTGACACTTGAGACTAGAGCTGAAGATCTTCGGTCGGGTTTGGTCTTAATTTCTATCATTTTACACGGGCTCAGGCCGGGCTTGGGCTTGCGCTCCGGTTGCGCGATAAATGAGTGGTCAGGTGATGCATTTCGATTAGCGCATAAATGGATGCTGAGGAGGTGAAACGGAGTGTGAATGGGCGGGCCAAACCATGACCAATGACAAACAAACTCTCTGCTGAGTTCATTGACACCTCACACAAGACTCTACATCAAATGGGGCAATAGTTGAAATAGAGATAGAGATGAAAAGGGGCATGGCTAACACATAGGGGGCGGGCCAAACCATGACCAATGAAAATGGAACTCTCTGTTGAGTTCAATGATACCTCACACAATGGTGTACAAGAAACGGGTCATTACTTATTAAAGGGGGCGTGGTTTAAGCATATGGAGCGGGGCAAATTGTCACCAATGACAAACGAACTCTGCTGAGTTCAATGATACCTCACACAAGGGTCTAAAACGATTCAAATGTTATGAAAGGGGCGTGGCTAAAGCTTAGGGGGCGGGCCAAACCATCACCAACGAAGAAGGACCTCTGCTGAGTTCAATGACACCTCACACAAGACTCTACCTTAAACGGTTAAAATGGTATGAAAGGGGGCGTGGCCTGAGTAAGTGGGCGTGGTTAAACTTTAGGGGGCGGCTCAGTATCACATGAAGACCACACATTCTAAGTTTCATGTAAATCGGATGATTTCCTGTTGCCAGCGGGCAATGCACATGCATTCATTCTCCCTTGTGGGGGGGAGGGGCTTAGGAGACCGTTTTAGCAGAAAGGGGGGAGGGACTGAGAAGTTGTTGATGTTCAAATTTTTTGGCTAAGTCCTGGATCTTCACAATCCTACCTACAGCACCTGTAAAGGCCGTAAAAGCCCCCAAAAAGAGGAAAATGTGGTTGTTAGAGCAGTACAAGAGAAATAAACTAAAATAGAAACAAGACTTCTATGTGCGTTCATGAATATTGTAAGCAATGCTTTTATTATCTTTACTTCAATGATAATTTAACCAGGTTTCCTTACACTGTCAACATCTCATTGTACATTTACATGGTTACCAGCTTTTAAACTTACCACAGAATATCTGGCAAAGCAGAGACACATTTCCCCATTAAATACATCTCGAGCATCATGGCATTCAAGAGAGTTCTGAAAATTAAAAATATTTAAGTTTAAAAATAAGATAATCCTTTACTAGTCCCACAGTGGGGACATTTTGAGCGATACTGCAGCAAAGGGATAGTGCAATAACAAAAGCATGAGTAAAAATGCAAGATATAATGAATACATAAATTGATAAAAAGAAAAGAAGAAAGGAACATAGCAGTAAAACGGTATCAAAGTAAGCAGTAAACAAGCAAGCTAACAGTTTATTAGGTTAACAGACCGAAAGGTTGGATACACTGGGATATTGAACAGTTAGGTGTGCATTGGTGTTGCACATATGTGGGTTGTCAGTTATGATTGGTGTGGTCTACTCAGAGCAGTGTTGATTATAACTTCTGACAGCAACAGGAAGGTCTTATGGTACCTCTGCTTCACATACTGCACTTAGGGTTAACTAGAGTCAGTACTAGTACAACTTACAAAGGGTTCAACATATTTAATTGGGTGATAGATGGATGTGATTTCATGGGAATATATTTCTGATTAAAAATACAACAAGGCATGGCAAACAAGTTACTTACTCAGGCCTGTTTTTAAACCATGTCCACACACCTCTCCCAGTCTTTTCAAATGGGCTCGCTGAATAGGGGTAAAACACAAAGCATTTAAACAGTCTGTAAGATAAACTCTGCAAGTTTGACACAGTAGCAATGTTTAAAGAACATGTTACTTTTCTCTCATGGGATCATACTTGACCACTTGGGGATCTAGCATTATCTGAAATGTTAATTGTAAACTCAAGATTTTAATGTTTATTCTGTCCGACAACGGATGCAAAGTCCTTCTCCTCACTTACAAATCCCTCCATAACCAGGCCCTCTCCTCATAGGCGCAGGAAGTGGGGGTGGCGAAGCTTTAGAACTGCGATGATCTGATATTCAGGGTCTCATGGCAGAGTTTATCAGCCGAACTCCAGAGCGCAAATCTACGTTTGGTGTACCATAATCGTAAGGTAGAGACACGGTGTCTTACATCTCTGCGTCTTTTTCCTGCCGCCGTGCAGGCCCAGATGGTAGCCTATCTTTAACCTAGTATGATTGTGATTTATGTATGCCTATTATAAAGAACCAAATAGTCTGTAACTTTTTAGAATTTGCTACATACTGTCGGGAAAGAAAGATTTTGCATAGTCTGTTACTTTGTGGCACTTAGGCCTCTTTTTGGCCGTTATGCAGTTTATGAACACTTAATCTACTTGTGGTTGTTTTAAAATAAACATACATTGTCATCTAGAAAACCGATCCTGGTGCGTCAAGCTCCTTGTTTTAACAGACATTTTGATTATGCATGTATTGCTAATATATAATTTACATTGGTTGCACTATATTAATGACATTTTAGTTTATATGCACGTATTCACACAGATATTTAGATAGGCCTACTCTTTTTCTTGCTGGTTTTTGGAGTTTGCTGTGCAGTAGGCCCTATGTTGGGATATAGTTTGTAAGCACCGTCAGCTCAGCTGTACTTCATGGAGGGGAGGGGAAAGTGAGTTTTTAAAAGGAGACAGAGGTAGACAGGTCTGCAGAATACAGAGCCTGTGTAACATAGTATCTTTAGACTCAGGTCTGCAGAATACAGAGCCTGTGTAACATAGTATCTTTAGACTCTACGTGGACCGTGGACCCCCCCAGCACCCCAGCATCCCCTGCCAAAAATATCTTCCCACGCCTCTGCCTCTCCTACCCCACCAACACATGCCCTTCAGCAGCCTCCGCTCTCTGCTGCCAGCCACTCAGCACTCCACTGGCACTAGGGCTGTCAACGAATATTCTAAATTTGAATATATATTTGAATAATTTTTAAAAAACGAATTTCGAAGGTGAAAATTAATATTCAAATTAAAAAAAAAAAAATGTGGAAAAAAACGCTCATGGTAGCAGAGGCTGTCTGGCTGTCTGCTTTGCGAGGGTTCAGGGACAGATCACAGGAGTCGCACTGTCTGGCACAGCGTCACTGCTGAAAGTTGACTTATCTTGCATGGAAGATGGCAGAAAGTGCAGAGCCCAACTTGACCGCATCAGAGAAAGCGATTTTAACCCCCCAAAATCTAAAAAGCCATGTCTGGAAGTACTTTGGATTTTGGTCGGTAGGAGGTAAAATAGTTGAGCTGCGAGATAAAGTTGTATGCAAGCTATGTAAAATACAGTTAGCATACCATTCGACCACTAACAACATGAGGTCACATCTCGAAAATGTGCACCCAAATGAGCATGGCATAATGTGTGGAACTCCAGCTAAACAGTCACGTCTTGACACGTATTTTGCACCGCCTGCCACAAGCTCTTTGTCTGCAACACGACAAGAGGCCATAACGGAGAAATTAATTTTGTTCATTTGTAAGGACATGAGACCAATCAGTGTCGTGGATGGGGCAGGCTTCAGGGAGTTCTGTCAAGCAATGGAACCGAGGTACCGTATCCCTATGCTACGACTGAATAGATATGCATGAATAAAGGTTAAATGCACTGCTTCCACTGGTTTGATTATTTACCGTTTCATGTCAAGGAAAAGCTCCATGTTTACCACAGCACAGCTCGCTCGGAGCGTTCAATGTCGGTTCTATATCGGCTACTGTGAAACTTCAATTAATGTTAATAATATTTGTTTCAATCACTGAATGAAGCCTGCTATATTTGGGACAATAGTTGCGACCTTAAATTGCTTGCACAAAACTCTTGATCAGCACTCAAAATGTGTTTATTGTTGTTCATTTTACACCGTTATGCGCACAGCCGCACATTGGCAGAGAGCGTGAGGGCGAGAGAGAGAAAGTGCTCGAGTGAGCGAGCGAGCGTGAGGTCTGCGGTCTTGGCCATCATTTCATTTACTTGTTTTTGTGTAGGTAATACGTTGTCAGATATGTTTAAACTTAAATAGACTACCTATACAAGTAGTTATGTCTCTTTGTATTAACTTGTCCTGTTATTGACGTAATGCGCGTCATTGACAAAATGCGCATGCGCAACCAGATGTTCGAATAGTTCGAATATTATGTGTTTTTTTAGAGGGAATATTCGAACGTCATTTTTGAGCAATTTTGACAGCCCTAACTGGCACCAAAAACTACTGTTGACACCATCAGTTACCCTAGCTTATTGTTGTAACCCACAATAGAACAATACCACGTGAACTGCCGGGGTTTGCCTAGTTACTAGCTACTCATTTTACAGACTTTACTGATGCTAAATAACCGCTAATGACAGCCGTTACCGTTTAACTAGACTGCTTTTGCTAACACCAATCGCTAATTCCAGCACATAAAGTAACCCTCTTGCAGTAGCGTTGAGGTTAACTCACTTATTTGCCACCCAAGCAAATGTTCACCGTCCTGATGCAAGTATTGTTTTTTACACAATAACTTTTTGCAACGTAAGAAAGCTTTTTTGCACACCTCTTTTGTCGGGCATGTGCGTAGGATATGATCAAAAGTAGCAGATCAAAAGCTTAAATTTACCTGATGAAGGTCTGAGACCGAAACGTTGTATTTTTCTAAATAAATTATTGCTTGCGTAATGGTCAGTGTGCGGGACTGTTCTCTAAGCTACACAATAACTTTTACAGCACTCCTACCTCTCTAAACATGTCACAAAGTATTATTTAATACAATGTATAGTTCATATCATTGTCTGCTATTAGAACTGCTAATGCTACGGGTCCTTGGCGTGGACTGGGAAATAACTTAACTTAGCTAGCTAACGTTAAGCCTAGAATTCCCTCTGCTGACTTTTCGTAGGCTAGCTAGTACGGCCACGGATAGCCTACATGCTTCTGTTACATTCACACTTACCAAATGTATTTCACTTTCTCTTAATTTCGAAACACATCAAGACTTAATAAACCATGTCTTTTAAGATTATTGACCAATTCATGTATTATGTACTTAAATAATGCGATTACACTAGGCTAGTGACCAAAGTTACATTGCTAGCTAATAATAATAATATGAATACACTTGTCCTATACACTGGCCCTTTGTGCTGGCTCTTTTTATATACACTTATCTCGTGGCCACGAGTTAATAAAACATACTAACAAATTAGTATCTTGTGGCCACAAATTAATTATGATGTGCGAACGAATAAGTATCTTGTGGCCGCGAGTTATTTATAACATGGGAATGAATTGTATCTTGTGGCCACGCATTTCATGGCCTCAATATTATTAATTTTTTATTTATTTTTCTCTATCTGTGATCCTTCCGGGGCTCCGTACTTTTCACTGTTAGTCTCGTTTGCTCTTACAGGTCATTTATGATCATAAGATGGAAAATTACAGTTTCAGAAACATTTAAAAGTTACATAACGTTGTGTAACAGTAGCAGTTTTAAACGTGGTTAATGTTGTGATACGGAAACTATTTGATAAAGTTTAGGCAACAAAACTACTTGGTTAGGTTTAGGAAAAGATCATGTTTTGGGTTAAAATGAGTAAGTTTGTTAACAACGCAAGTCTGTGACATAGTTACGTCCATGATGTGGTTACGTTCTAACGTAGTTACGTTCGTTAACTTAAAAAAAAAAATCAACGTTGACTTTTAGTTTTGCATGGGACACAAGCAGCAGATTTTGTTGCTCTTTATACTACGTTACCTGACTTCCTTCTTTTCTACCGCTCAACAACAAACGTAAATATGTGTCCTAATAAGCTGCTTGCACAATCGACCTATACGGACATTTTTTGGTGAGGACAGTCTGTGCAATATGGTTCTATAATAGCAAACAAGTGAGACAGAGAAAAAGACAGAGTTACGGGAGCTGGGAGGAGACTTGTTGAAGAACTATTGTGGTAGCTGTACTCTCTTCAGCTGACTGATCCTCCCATGTCTTTAAACCCTCTGCCAGCACACTGCAGCCCTCTCTGCCATGTTTATATTTCTGTTTTCCCATCCCAGCATAAGGCTCACGTTGTTATTTTCTCCGGCCCAGCCTTGTGGTCGGTGGTACCATGTTTGCGCTGCAAAATGAACACAGGGAGAGCTCCACAGAAAACACACTACTAGACCATATGTTGCATGGCACAACATGAAAACTCACAAAAGCATTTTACAGGAAAGAGGAGGAAAGAAGAACAGTGGGGACAGTAGAGATGTGGTGATTTCACAAGGCAGTCATTTATCAAATATGTGACAACTCCACATTACAACACAGTCTATTCATGGGACTTTTTATGGACTGTTGGAAAGAGTCTTTCAAATTCTTTGAAACACATACACATATACCAGTCCTTCCAGGAAAATGCGTGAGTTTTTTTGTGATTGTTGCGGGCAAAAATCCTTGATTATACGGCATGTTTTCTTAAAAAATGCGATGGAATATGGGGGATATTTATGCAATTTTATGCAATGAAATTGCGGGAACTTGCAAAAATTGCGGGAACTTGCAAAAACTGCGGTTTCATCATGGCTTCATCGCAGGGTTTGCAGCTTTTCGATGATGTTCACGTCGCGTAATTACGTCACTTCATAACGTCACTTCATAACGTCACTTCATAACGTCACTTCATAACGTCACTTCATAACGTCCCCATGTAAACAGGGGAAAATGGCTGCTCTTGTGTGAAGTAAATGCAACATTTTTCAACTTTCTGCTAAGATATATGTGACTTCTATGCAGCGAAAGTGCGGCATATTTGAAAAAATGTGGCCCCCGCATAAATATGCGGACTTTGGCTGATTATGCATTGAATTATGCGATCCCATAATCGCATTTTTCTGGAGGGACTGATATACTACTACTGTATGTATTTTTGGACATGATATGGTTTACCCCTTGTGTTGTCTTCCCCTTGACCATGCAACTTTTAGTTTTTTTGGGTCAAAATTTAAAACTTTTTTTTCAACATTTTGGTCACTTTTCCTGATGTTTTTTTCTGTTTTTTTTTCCTACACTTTTGTTGGACATTTTTGTTCTTTTTTGGTCAATTTTTTTCAACGTTCTTTTACCATTTTTTTTTTCAAATGCTATAAAATTGAATAAAACACTCAAATTCAATGAAATTAGGGAATTGATCATTTGTTTTACTTGTGAAAAGCGTATGGAACCTACGTACGAAATCTACGTTATTTATTTTTTGACAAGTTGGTTGAAAGAAACCCAAATTTGTGATATAGAAACTTTTTGAAAATGGGTCAAATTTGACCCGAGGACAACAGGAGGGTTAACACACACACAAAGACAATTGAACAGTAAACAGTGAGCTACAATGTGACTGCTGTAATTTGTATCTAAGTAAGTCACATTGTTATTGTAACTAAATGTAAAGAGTAAGATAAAGGTTTTCTTTTCAACCTGAGCACTATGTTCCTATGTTTTTGTGTCTAAGTGACTGATGGGAACAACAATCTTTGACATTGGTCCACTATAGGGATGGCCCGATTGATCGACCGCCGAGCATTATCGGTCAAAATTTACCAAAAACAAGTGATTGGGCGCTCGGCATTAATCTCTTCTAACCTCAGATTAACTACTTACTACACACACATGTAGTTAAACACTCCACCAAGAGCAACAACCCCATGTCTGTGACTGCCTGTTCATGTGAAGTCAAGTCCTGCTGCTGCTACCTCCCACCCACCTTATCGGCCAGGAGCTGCACGTGGTCGCTCAAGTGTGCGCACGCTACTACAAACAAAACAATAGTTCTAACAGCTGTTGCTAAAACACGTCGGCAGTGTGGAACTTCTACAAAGTGTGAGACTGATAATACACATGCCATATCGTGACTTTTAAAGACTACAATTTTGCTTAATAGTTTAGCTTCCACTGGGCCATATTGTCTTAATATAATGTGCTCGTTATGGAACCCACTTCTCTGGCATAATTAAGCATACGAAGGATTAAAGGTGCCAGTAATGAGCTGGATGCCTTATAAAACAATTTATTTCCCCTTTCCTGGGTCTGTAAGTATCTCTCCAGTTTTGTTCTTTATTTGGGGTATGGCCTTTGATGCCTGAGACTGTATCAGATGCCTCGCTAATAACTTATGTGGCCTGTCCCCTATTTCAAATAGTCTTTGTTTTGAACTAGCCAATTGGGAACACACACACACACACACACACACACACACACACAGAGCATAGTATTATAGTCATACTTCGCATAATGTTATAGTCATACTTCAATTTAGTGATCTTTCCTAATACATCTATTGTCGGGGAAGACTGGTATGACTGTTCTGCAATTTAGCCTCTATATCCTTAAGGGCTGCCTCTTCTTGTTTACTCTTACCTGATGTGTGAAAAAATATGTTTTCTCCTTTAAGCTTTCCCATAAAACCAAATCATCTACATCACCCTTGTCATTAGATTGAAGAGAAAATGAAATGCGTTCTTCCGTCTGTCTGAAAAAAAAAAAATCTTTCAACCAGGCAGGATCAAAACACCAAGTTCCATGGCCTCTCGTGTCCAAGTTGGCAAATTGCAAGGTTAGTGAGACAGGACTATGGTCTGAAATTAGAATAGGATGATAGACAGCATCTGTCGCTGCAGAGGTTAGTTTAGAATCGAGGAATTAAAGTCAATGCAAGAGTAGGATTTATGTACTAGGAAAAAATAGCAATACTCTCTGCCTGTGGGAAACAACAATCTCTAGATGTCCACAATGGTCTAGTTTTTAAAAAATTGCATTTAGACACTGTCCTGACTTTGATTGCTGCAGTGAGATTACATAATTTTTTATCTAAGCTCGCTTTAAGAACAAAGTTCATATCTCCAGCAATTATGACATTTGTTTGATCTATAATTAAGATTAGAATAGGTTTATTTGGTTACATTTTCAAAAAACATAATATTTTTGTTGTACTGCACATTGCTGCTGTTTTAGCTACAGAGTGAGACATCTCACTTCTGTTCCATCTTTGTTGGGAGTCGCACATGCTCAGTAGCTAGGTAAGGACTACTAGCCAGTCAGAAGCAGAGTATGAGGGCGTGTCCTGACAGTACCTAGGTAAGGACTACTAGCCAGTCAGAAACAGAGTATGAGGGCGTGCCCTGACAGCAGCTAGGTAAGCACTACTAGCCAGTCAGAAGCAGAGTATGAGGGCGTGCCCTGACAGTACCTAGGTAAGGACTACTAGCCAGTCAGAAACAGAGTATGAGGGCGTGCCACGCTAGCAGCTAGGTGAGCATTATAACGTGTGTTCCAAAGTGACCACGTTTGTCTCTGAAGTAAAGGCTGGACTACAATAGAGCTGTTTGGAGCAGTTTGTGAACAGTGTTTTCTGTTGGAGATGGTAAGTCCCTTTGGGGTGGACTTTGGGCTTTTTCACTTTGTAAACCTATAACATGCACAAAAAAGATATATAACACAATAAAGGAAAGGGAAGGGGTGACCTCTAGCTCACCCACTAAGAGCGTTCGCCCCACGTTGACTGAGTCCTGTAGCGGTGCGGGTTCGAATCCGACCTGCTGCCCTTTGCTGCGTGTCATCCCCCATCTCTCTCCCCCTTTCATATCTCTACACAATAAAGGGAAAAGCCCCCCAAAAAAATAAAGGGAAAAAGCCAAACAGCATAATATGAGCACTTTAAGCTAAATAGAGCTGTCTGCTTGTCATTTTTGCATTGTGAACTGCGGTAAACTTTGTCTTATTTACCAGGGTTTGTAGGTGTGACTTTTTGCAGTGGCATCACCATTCATATCTATACAACCAATGTGTTTATGATTAAATTGTTTACTAGGGCACAACACTGTTTACAAAAGCACACAATTCTTCATATATCTAGCCTCCTAATTTTGCTCTCAAAGTGCACAAAATTGATGCATTTAGCTTAAAATGTACAAAATATTCTAATTTGTAATTTAGCCAGGTTGGACTGGACCAAGGTAGACCGCTCTCCTACGGAGCCATGTTGCTGTGGTCATTATGGAGTGCAATATTGCTACTGACCCCCCTGAAGGCTGCAGAAGATGAAGATGTCCGTGCAGGTAGGGATGACTCTTGTTATTTAGACCCCTTTTCTGTTAGTAAACACTTTTAATGTTTTTTGTCGGTAGAGTGTAGGTGGAGGCAAAATTATAGCACATACTGCATTGGCTGCTGCTGTTTTTTGGAGCGATACCTCAAAACGGCATACCATATTGGTACAGGGGAGCCGTGCCTCCTAATGTGTAGGAGGTCTACCTACAATTAAAGGAACATGCCAACTTATTGGGACTTTGTCTTATTCCCCGTATCCCCCAGAGTTAGATAAGTTCATACATACCCTTCTCATCTCCGTGCGTGTTGTAACTCTGTCTGACGCACCCACCGCTAGCCTAGCTTAGCACAGATCCTGGAGGTAACCTGCTCCATTTAGCTTACTGCTCCCAATAAGCAACAAAATAACGCCAACATGTTCCTATTTACATGTTGTGATTTGTATAATCACAGAGTGTACAAATAACAAGATCACATGAGACACAGCCATCTTCTAACCGTATACATACTGGGAACTATCTTCTCAGAAGGCGAAGCACTGCTACTTCTGCTACTTGGGCGGAGTGATTTGCTCGCAGCACCTGAGAAGCCCTGTGGTGAGGAGCAGAGAGTAACAACGGTGCTTTTCAGGTGTTGCGCTAATCACTCCACCCAAGTAGCAGTGCTTTGCCTTTCTGAGAATATAGTTCCCAGTATGTATACAGTTAGAAGATAGCTGTGTCTCATGTGATCTTGTTTTTTGTACACACTGTGACTATACAAATCACAACATGTAAATAGGAAAATGTTGGCATTTGGCACTTATTGGGAGCAGTAGGCTAGATGGAGCCGGTTGCCTCTAAACCTGTTTGAGTCGTGATTCACTCGGATCTTTCACCCGTGTCTTTAAATTAACCCATAAGTCGCGAGCCTCTAGTATCATTAACTCGGATCAGTTGAGTCCTACTACAATTCAATCTAAAATGATAACAGCGCCACACACAAACCTCTTGCAACATTAGCTACTACTAGTCCTAGCCATCTTAGCTGCCAAAAGCTTTATAACTTACAATTTCCTAGGCAACCACAACTCCACAAGTCAACTCAAGCGACTGAGTAAACAGAGACAGTCTGAGACAGGTTATGGGAACTTCCCGACCCGCAGACTCTGAGCCGGAAACATTGAGTGGGACTCACTCGAGAACTCATGAGTCCTCGATGACACATGAGTTGTCGATGACTAATGAGTGAGTCAGTCATTAGCGCGAATCAGCCAGCAATGAGTGGATCTGTAGTAGACGAGCGAGTTTTCCCCTCGAGCTCAGGATAAAGCAAATCAACAACAAAAGTCACGTAGCCATTCTGCACGTAGCCTAGGCCTACTGTAGTATGTTAAAATGCAATTAGGTCGAGCAGACAGTCCGAAACATTGCAAGCTAGCAATACTGACTCAAGTGGCTCGCACAACCCGGATCAGTTTAGTGAGTGAGATGAGAAGGGTATGTATGGACTTATCTAATTCTGGGGGATACGGGGAATAAGCTAAAGTCCCAATAAGTCGGTGTGTTCCTTTAATAGGCAAGGTGGCAAGGCCACTTTATTTGTATAGCACATTTCAGCAACAAGGTAATTTTAAAACATTAAAGAGCAGTTAAAAAACAATTAAAAACATTTTTTTAAGAGAATATAAAAACAGCTACAGGTATGGTAGCTTACTTTATTGTTTTCCATAATCTGAGCCAGTGGAAGTATGCTAAACAGAAGAGGCCCCAGAATGGAGCCTCTGGGAACTCTGCATATCATTTTTATCCACTCAGACATGTGTCCTGTACAGGACCTATAGACACAAAGTAGTCCCTGTTCTTTAAGTAGGATTCAAACCGGTTTAGTACTGTGCCAGAAAGTCCAACCTAGTTTTCCAGTCAGTCTAGTAATATCAGAAACGTGTGTAATATCAACACACTGTTCTGATTCTATTGGCTCACCCCTGCACCAAAGAGCACCTTGTTTTTGTTCACCCACCACCAAAAAGTAGCGCTTCTAATTTATTTCCAGTCTAGTAAGATGTTGTGGTTGACAAATGCAGTACTTAGATCAAGTAATACTAAGGTTGAAATTTTGACACTCTCTGTATTTAAGTGGATGTCATTAAAGACTTTAACAAGAGCTGTCTCAGTGCTGTGGTGTGGTCGAAAAAACCTGACCGGAAGACATCAAAACAGTATAGCGGTTGAAAAAAAAACCTTTTTCAATGATTTTACTTAAAAATGGAAGGTTTGATATGGACCTATAATTGCTTATTAGTGACATGTCTAGATTGTTCTTTTTTTTTACAGTGGCTTGATGACCGCAGTTTTCAGGGCCCATGGAAAGATACCTGAAAGAAGAGACATGTTTTACAATCTGTAGATCTGAAACCAAACATTTTTGAAAAAGCGCTTTGGCAGAATATCAAGGCAACAGGAGGAGGATTTCAGACGTTGTAAAATGCCCTTTAGATTTTTAATGGTTGATCGCATTTAATTGCGTCATGGTATTTTAATTGATTTTACGTGGGCACAGGGACATCACAAATCTTGTACCAGATATGGAGCCAACGACTGCTTGTCTACAGTGTTAGGAACGTTATTTTAAAAAAGTAATTAGTTATAGTTACTCACTACTTGTTCAAAAAAGTATCTGAGTTAGTAACTGAATTACTCTATGATAAAAGTAACTCGTTACCAGGGAAAGTAACTATTTGCGTTACTGTTAAAAAAAAAAGTTGCTATATGTCAAAGAATTTGGATTTTTTTGAGCAGTTTTTTTGTTGTGAGGCAGAAAGATCTAGCGTTTGCTGCTTGGAGGACTTTGCACCGAGTCCTTCTTTGCTAGTGGATGGCGAGCTATCATCTGTGGTGGAGGTATCTGTGTTTTTGGCCACTAGCTTTGTAGATGCGTGTGTCGTTGTGAGATGCTTCATTAAATTAGAGTTGCTTACAACAGATGTTGACAAAGTCTTCGCTCCTGGACATAATGTACACATTACATGCACGTTCTTGCCTTTGACCACAATGAATTTGAAGTAGTGCTTATATCTCCACCTTGAAAATGCCAACTTTTTATTGGATTGCTCCTGACTCGCCATCTCTACTGCTTCTTCGAATCTCTGTTTAGCTGTTGTGTGTGTGTGTGTGTGTGTGTGTGTGTGTGTGTGGCGCGTGTGCTGGCATGTGTGTAAAAACACTGGCTCTGATTGGCTACCATGAAACAACAAGACTCTGCCTTAGCCAATCATAATCGCTTACCTCGTTATTAACCCACCTCCTCACTAGCTGTGAGCCAGGGGTGCGTTCGGATTACACAGTTTATTCAATCAACGCATAGTAACGCACCGCATTTAACGTCCAGTAACGTTAACGGCGTTGTAATGACGGGAAAAGTAATTAGTTAGATTACCCCGTTACTGAAAAAATAACGTTGTTACCTAACGCCGTTCTTTTAAACGGCGTTATTCCAAACACTGCTTGTCTAATTTTCTGAATTTTGTCAGTAAAGAAGGAGGCAAATTCATTGCAGGCCCTAGTGGATAAAAGCTCAGATGCTACTGACACTGGAGGGTTTGTGAACTTATCGACAGAAGCAAACAAGACACGTGCATTATTGTTGTTTTTGGCGATAAGGTCAGAGAACAAGGACCGCCTTGCATTTCTCAGTTACAAATTATAAATACAAACTCTCTTTATAGGTGTCATAATGAACATGGAGAAAAAAAATTCTGCCACCTGCGTTCAGCTTTTCAACACTTTTTTTTTCTGTTCTTACCAGTGTGGCATTTCTCATTAGAGATCTTTTCTTACCGGAGACAGCTTTCACCCTAGTGGGAGCAATGGCATCAAAAACATTTGTTATTTTACTAGTGAACTGATCCACAAGCTCACTGACTGAGAACCAAGAGGGGGCGGGTGTAGAGGAGAAGAGCTGAATGAATGTTTCACTGGTGTTTTCAGTTATATACCATTTCTGATAACCTCTGTTTGAACATTTGGAGATGCACGAAGATCGTGTTGTCAAAGAAAACACAGGAATGATCAGAGAGAGCAACATCAGTCACCATAACCTTGAAAATGTTCAGACCCTTGGAGATAATCAAGTCCAGAGTGTGCGTCTTGTTGTGTGTGTGGGCTCTGTCACATGCTGAGTCAGTCCATAGTTCTCAAAAACACAACATAATTTGCCACATGGGTGGCAGTGAAGGTCAGGGGCCTCGACGGACCAGACCCGGGCAGCAGACGCTGGCTCTGGGGACGTGGAACGTCACCTCTCTGTGGGGGAAGGAGCCGGAACTTGTGCGGGAGGTGGAGCGCTACCAGTTGGATCTGGTGGGGCTTACCTCTACGCACAGTCTCGGTTCTGGAACCATACTCCTGGATAGGGGTTGGACTCTTTTCTTCTCCGGAGTTGCCCAGGGTGTGAGGCGCCGGGCGGGTGTGGGGATACTCACAAGCCCCCGGCTGAGCGCCGCTACGTTGGAGTTTACCCCGGTGGACGAGAGGGTCGCCTCCCTACGCCTGCAGGTTGTGGGGGGGAAAACTCTGACTGTTGTTTGTGCGTATGCACCAAACAAGAGCTCGGAGTATTCGGCCTTCTTGGAGACCTTGAATGGAGTCCTGTATGGGGCTCCAGTGGGGGACTCCATAGTTCTGCTGGGGGACTTCAACGCGCACGTGGGAAATGATGGAGACACATGGAGAGGCGTGATTGGGAGGAACAGCCTCCCTGATCTAAACCAGAGTGGTTGTTTGTTGTTGGACTTCTGTGCTAGTCATGGATTGTCTATAACGAACACCATGTTCGAACATAGGGATGCTCATAAGTGTACTTGGTACCAGAGCACCCTAGGCCAAAGGTCAATGATCGATTTTATAATCGTTTCATCTGATCTGAGGCCGTATGTTTTGGACACTCGGGTGAAGAGAGGGGCAGAACTGTCAACTCATCACCATCTGGTGGTGAGTTGGGTCAGAGGGTGTGGGAAGACTCTGGACAGACCTGGTAAGCCCAAACGGGTAGTGCGGGTAAATTGGGAACGTCTGGAGGAGGCCCCTGTCCGACAGACTTTCAACTCACACCTCCGGCGGAGCTTTTCGTGCATCCCTGTGGAGGCTGGGGGCATTGAACCTGAGTGGACAATGTTCAAAGTTTCCATTGCTGAAGCTGCGGCGGGGAGCTGTGGTCTTAGGGTCTTAGGTGCCTCAAGGGGCGGTAACCCACGAACACCGTGGTGGACACCGGTGGTCAGGGAAGCCGTCCGACTGAAGAAGGAGTCTTTCCGGGATATGTTATCCCAGAGGACTCCGGAGGCAGTTGCAAGGTACCGAAGGGCCCGAAGGGCTGCAGCCTCTGCCGTGAAAGAGGCAAAGCAGCGGGTGTGGGAGAAGTTCGGAGAAGACATGGAGAAGGACTTTCGGTCGGCACCAAGGTGCTTCTGGAAAACCGTTCGCCACCTCAGGAGGGGGAAGCGGGGAATCATCCAAGCTGTGTACAGTAAGGATGGGACGCTGTTGACCTCAACTGAGGAGGTAATAGGGCGGTGGAAGGAGCACTTTGAGGAACTCCTAAATCCGACTAATACGCCCTCTATGGTAGAGGCAGAGCTGGAGGATGATGGGGGATTGTCGTCAATTTCCCTGGTGGAAGTTGCTGAGGTAGTTAAACAACTCCACAGTGGCAAAGCCCCAGGGATTGATGAGATCCGTCCAGAAATGCTTAAAGCTCTGGGTGTGGAGGGGTTGTCTTGGTTGACACGCCTCTTCAACATTGCGTGGAAGTCGGGGACGGTGCCTAAGGAGTGGCAGACCGGGGTGGTGGTTCCCCTTTTCAAAAAGGGGGACCAGAGGGTGTGTGCCAATTACAGGGGTATCACACTTCTCAGCCTCCCCGGTAAAGTCTACTCCAAGGTGCTGGAAAGGAGGGTTCGGTCGATAGTCGAACCTCAGGTTGAAGAGGAACAATGCGGATTCCGTCCTGGTCGTGGAACAACGGACCAGATCTTTACTCTCGCAAGGATCCTGGAGGGAGCCTGGGAGTATGCCCAACCGGTCTACATGTGCTTTGTGGATCTGGAGAAGGCGTATGACCGGGTCCCCCGGGAGATACTGTGGGAGGTACTGCGGGAGTATGGGGTGAGGGGGTCCCTTCTCAGGGCCATCCAATCTCTGTACGACCAAAGCGAGAGCTGTGTCCGGGTTCTCGGCAGTAAGTCGGACTCGTTTCAGGTGAGAGTTGGCCTCCGCCAGGGCTGCGCTTTGTCACCAATCCCGTTTGTAGTATTTATGGACAGGATATCGAGGCGTAGTCGGGGTGGAGAGGGGTTGCAGTTTGATGAGCTGGGGATCTCATCGCTGCTTTTTGCGGATGATGTGGTCCTGATGGCATCGTCGGCCTGTGACCTTCAGCACTCACTGGATCGGTTCGCAGCCGAGTGTGAAGCGGCTGGGATGAGGATCAGCACCTCTAAATCTGAGGCCATGGTTCTCAGCAGGAAACCGATGGAGTGCCTTCTCCAGGTAGGGAATGAGTCTTTACCCCAAGTGAAGGAGTTCAAGTACCTTGGGGTATTGTTCGCGAGTGAGGGGACAATGGAGCGGGAGATTGGTCGGAGAATCGGCGCAGCGGGTGCGGTATTACACTCAATCTATCGCACCGTTGTGACAAAAAGAGAGCTGAGCCAGAAGGCAAAGCTCTCAATCTACCGGTCAGTTTTCGTTCCTACCCTCACCTATGGTCATGAAGGCTGGGTCATGACCAAAAGAACGAGATCAGGGTACAAGCGGCCGAAATGGGTTTCCTCAGGAGGGTGGCTGGCGTCTCCCTTAGAGATAGGGTGAGAAGCTCAGTCATCCGTGAGGAGCTCGGAGTAGAGCCGCTGCTCCTTCGCGTCGAAAGGAGCCAGTTGAGGTGGTTCGGGCATCTGGTAAGGATGCCCCCTGGGCGCCTCCCAAGGGAGGTGTTCCAGGCACGTCCAGCTGGGAGGAGGCCTCGGGGAAGACCCAGGACTAGGTGGAGGGATTATATCTCCAACCTGGCCTGGGAACGCCTTGGGATCCCCCAGTCGGAGCTGGTTAATGTGGCTCGGGAAAGGGAAGTTTGGGGTCCCCTGCTGGAGCTGCTACCCCCGCGACCCGTTACCGGATAAGCGGAAGAAGATGGATGGATGGATGGACAACATAATTTAAATTATAGTGACCTCTTGAGTCTAAAATGTAGATTTTCAGTTTATATGTGATTTGATTACTGTGCGTGTGTGTGTGTATCTATGTGTGTAGGCTGCAGCACAGCTGTAAATGACCTGGTCTATATTGTTGATGGCTCATGGAGTGTTGGCTTCTCTGACTTTGACACGGCCAAGCAGTGGCTTATCAACATCACCAGCCAATTTGACATCAGTTCCCACTACACACAGGTAATATCAACCACATTATATTGTTTGTGCTGAGCATGAATTGAGTTTCTGAGATGTTGTCTCATAACTATCATCTGATTATTTTCTGTCTTCTGTCTTTTTGTGTCAGTTGCCTGCTTTGATAAAACACACATAATTGCACTACACCTACATTGGTTTTGTTTGTACCTGCTGTAGGTGGCTGTGATTCAGTACAGTGACACTCCTCGTCTGGAGATTCCTCTGGGGAAACACCAGGGTGGAGGGGAGCTCATCCAGGCCATACAGAGCATCACCTACCTGGGAGGAAACACACAGGCAGGACAGCATTTTTTCTGTTTACAACTCCAACTATCTGTCCTAATTTGCATGCCTGTATTATGAGAATATGTAATAATTCCAAACTGTTGGTGTGTTGCTTGCCCTGGTCATTGCTCCACCACGAAAATAGAGTCCCTGCTCTGGGAAGAAAGATGTGAGTGATCCCCAATTCATCAATTAAATGAATCAATAAATCACATTAGAAACACACTAGAAATTAAAAAATAAGGAGAAAACAGCGTGGCAGTGTCCTCGGGTTGGAAGCCAATAAAGGTGTATGACCATGGAACCCAAAGCATTCAATATTAAATAAAAAAGTATGAACTAGATAATCATTTGAATAAATTGAGTAAAATATATAAATGAAACAATAATCTGCGAAACAACTTAAGAAATGATTAAAACCCAACTCATAATTCAAATCAATTTCAATTTTATTTATAGTGTCAAATCATAATAGACGTGATCTCAGGACACTTTACAGATAGAATAATGTACAGAGACCTAACAATTCCACCAAGAGCAAGCATTTCGTGCGACAGCGGTGAGGAAAGACTTCCTTATAACGGGCAGAAATCTTGATCAGACCCTGGCTCTAAGTGGGTGGCCATCTGCCTCGACCAGTTGGGGGAAACAGAGAGAGAGAGAGAGAGAATTACGTATTATAGTAACATTAAAGATAATATAACTATGACTAATAATAATAGTAGTAGCAGTGGGCGTCGAGCAGGACGATGGCATCAGTCACAGTCACAATCCAGGGCTGCGGTCGAAAAGTCAAAAAAATACCTCCTAAGTCCTTTTCCTAACCACTTTTCCTTAACCCCAGTGGTAAACGTCATGAGGTCAAGGAAAGGTGTGAAGGAGAATTCAAAAGGAATTAGGATAAGACAACCATGGTGCGAGGAGAATCCGACTGTCCTTACACTCAGCTGTAATCATGTGAGGGCGATGTTATTGACGTGGGTCTGCTGGTGAAACAAGCGCATCTGGAATACTTTGCCCCGAGCGTTCTAAATGTGATGTTTAATGCAGGCTCCATCGATTATTTCATAAGCTAAAAGTCGAGTTATGTTTTCTCTGTCAAGTCTATAACTACAGATTTTAGTTTAGCTGTTTAAATATCCCATGATATCAGCTACAGTGACATTACTGCGCGCATGGAAACATTGACAGTTACTGAAAAACAGCCTTACTCATCACTACAGTAAATCTTTGAAGAAAACACTTATACATCACTACAATGCATCATTTAAAAGCAATAGCCTACAGAGACTGCAGAGAGGGTGCTAATAACTTATTTGGGCTGGTGTGGGTGGGAGATTTCAGGTAATTGATTTGAATGCCATCAATGCCGATCTGCGCATTCTCACATAATATTCCTACTTTTACACATGGTCATAATAATGTAGTCATATCTGTAGTGACTTTTTAACAAAACAGATACATTGAAATAAGCCAGGGGGGGCGAACAGGTGAACTTGTTTCAGACGCTGCACTGAGCTCTAGATAAACCGCTGTCCGGTGCGCTGTGTAACTTTGGATTCAGCGATCCATTCAGTCACAGTTCTGTTAACACCTGCTCACTGTCATGGAAAGGAGAGTAACGTTCTCATATTAACCGGTTTATTAAACCATTCAAACAGTACCATAAAGTTCATTATCATTATTAGGCCTATTAGATGTGTTGCAATGTCTCCGAAAATAAAATGTACGCACGGTGCATACAGGATTACGTTGCTATTGCACACTTTATAGATTATGAACAGCAAATGGTGATGCGTCACTTTAAATTTTGCTGCCGCAAGGACTTGTGGGACGTCATTATCTCCTCGCCTTTCGTAAAGGATGGTCCAATGTATCTTATGCTAAAGGAGGTAACAAAGGAAGCAATGAACCACCTTTCCTTATGACTTACACAATTCCAACGGCTCTTATCATGGCAGCCACTTAACTACGTCCGAGTCATTTCACTCCGTTAGGAACCTTCCTAAGAAAATTTGACTATTTGACCGCAGCCCAGGTGTCACCACAATCAAGCAGGCCGACTAGGTAGGTAACGAGCAGCCTTGTCAAACTGCTGATTGGTAATAGGGTGCTGATAACCCCACTGTCATGAATAACGACAGCATGAAATAAAATGTGGCATTATGAAAAGGTTAGGAATAGGAATTAGGAATAAAACTTGACATAAAATGTTGTGTAATTGAGAGTAATGCAAATATAAGAAACAAAAACAATCTTAAAAAAGGAGCATTTTAATATAAAAATGTCCATCATTAAATGAATATGAAATAAAAATGCAATAATAATGACTTGAGTTGTATTCATATTTTGCCCTATCTATTCATATGATTATTTATATCATAATATATTTTTATTTTAGTATTTAACGCACACAGGTAGATGGACCCACAGAAGCACAACTCTCAGGTGATAAAATCCAAACAGGTTTATTTGGAGTAAAGCAACTCACAAGCAACGGTGTCCAGAGTAAAAAAAAGGTAAACAGAGTAATCCACAAACAGGCAGAGGTCAAAACACAGGAAGTCAGGAAACTAGAAATGCTTGGAATCAGGGATAACACTCAAAAGCTAACACAGAGGAAGGACAATCTCGCAATGAGGTAAGTGACAGGTGGGGTTATATACACAAGGATGGGGGGGATGACGAGACATTGGGGGGGAAGGTAATCCTACACGACGGGAAGGCAGACTAAGACCAGGAAGTAAACAGACCTGACGCGAGACGAGAAGGTGAGAATCAAAATAAAACAGGAAGTGGTAAGAACAAAATGAACTAATAAAACAAATAGAAAACATGAACTTGACACAGGACCTAGGCATGACACTGGTTGCTGCACTAAGGACTCCAACTGGTAGATCAGGGCACCTGCATGCTGAGGAATTAAACAGACCTCACATTTACTATAAAATGGCCTATAAAAATCTTCACTACTTCCAGTACTCCATCCAAAAACGAGAAACTAATAAAGTGGAGCAGGCTGGTTATGGAGAGGCAGACTGCACTTAGGCAGGTCCAAGGGTGCCAACATTCAGTTACCACAGGTGCATCTCCAGCAACATGACCACACAGCACCACAAGCACAAAAATGGTCAATAAACATACAGGCACGCTAGGTTTGGTTGCTTTGATTTGGAAAAAAAAGAAATACATGTTTTAATCAGCTGTTATTTACTTTTGCTGCTTTTTATGTTGTTATATAATTTAATTTGTACTCTTGTACACTGATGTGATCCAGCTGTCGATATCTGGAAGCTGGTGAACATACAAGTTTACATACATGATCCCTCACAGCATCATGGCATGTATCAATGTACTCCAGGTCATCACTGTTTTCTGACTGTCTTGCAGACTGGCAGGGCCATCAAGTTTGCCGTGGACCACGTCTTCTCTTCCTCCCAAAGATCCAGCCAGGTCAAGAACCGCATCGCTGTGGTGGTTACTGATGGCAAATCTCAGGATGACGTGGTAAATGTCACTCTGCCGGGTTCAAGTACTTGGGTTGAAACCAAGTTAATATGTTTATTTGGGTGGCAGACTCATGGGGCTTCAGATGTATTACAGTGGGAAAAAAGAATGACAGGATCTCCCCATCCATAGAACCTCAACAAGGCAACACTATCTTACAAGGGGTTATCCACACTAGAGCTGTCAGTCTTCCTCTATAATAACATTTGAATTTCATTTTTTTTTTTTTTTATATTTGAATAATATTCTAATATTTAATGCTCAAATGCAGCCTGTTATTAATATGTACTACACTACTCAGGCTTATGCATTGTCAATGCCACTATAAGCATGTGGTTGGTGTTACACGTTCTGTCCACTAGAGGGACTTCTAACATTAGCCTGGCCTTGAAGGGGACCTACGTCATGGCGCATTGCATTTCTGGCACGCCGCTCTCTGTTTACATTATTTTCCACCACACACACAGCAACAAACACAAATGAACAGAGAACTATGTAATGAAACATTATCTAACAAGTGTAGTGAAGCAGCTCTGTTGTAAAGGCTAACGTTGCTCGGTTAGCACAATGTCATCATATTAGAAAGCAGAGCCGAAACGATTTGTCAAAAAATAAAGTAACAAGTGTTAGGCATGATGCTAACAGCATTGATAACTAAGCCAAACGGTGCTGTTAGAAGGTAATATATGAAGTCAAAGCTAACTCTGACAGCTGTAGGGCAGCTAACATTAACTTTAGCTTTCTCCATGAAGCTCCCAGCTAAGCTCCTATAACTCGCAACACAGTTAGGAAACCAGAACAAGCTAACTATTGGTAACATAGGCATTTTGGCTCGGTGGATGTCGATTTTAAAGTCATGTTAAAACTATTTTCCACCCTTCTTCCGATTTCCAGCCGCAGCTTGTCACTCCCCCCTGTACTAACGTTACTCGGTACATAACGTTAGCTCCATGATGTTGTACTAACATTACTCGATACGTAACGTTAGCTGACAATGCCTTGTGTTTCTCAGTCCCGTAACTTATAGTTCATCAGACATGAGAAGAGGGAGATTAGCTAACGTTAGCCAACCTATTTATATTTTTAAAAAATCACATTTGAATAGTAATTTCAGCATTCGAATAGTATTGATTTTTTTACTATTCAAATTATATTCGACTTTCAGAATTCGTTCCAACAGCCCTAATCCACACTATAGTCTCGCTTTGCCAGACCCTCCTCCAAAGCGCGCTGGAGGAGAGTCTGGCTACTCCATAGAGCATTCGGGGATGGGAGGAAAACATGCTCTGGTTTATTGGCATTTCTTTAAACCAATCACAATCGTCTTGGACGGTGCTAAGCACCGGAGAAAAGCAGCGGTGCCGCTGCAAAATAGGCTCGGAAGGAACTTGTTTTGGTGGAACATGTACGTTTAAAAGTAGTTTTAGTCGTGCAACAGAAAACTCAGATTGAACAGATAGTCTAGCTAGCTGTCTGGATTTACCCTGCAGAGATCTGAGAAAAGATTAACCATAGTCCTCATATACTGACCAGAGTTTAAAATGCCAACACAAAGGATGCCCAAGGCAACGGATATCTGGCCTAAATGAGTGAAATCTGGTGGATTTTCTGGCGGCAACAGAGCAATCCGGGAAGTGGAACATCAAGGATATAGACTATGTATGACATTTATGTGAAAGCTGTTGGCTGTAATATTGTTAATTGTATTTTTGTCATACTGTTTTTTCATAAACTCCTCTGTCAAGGATCTAAATGGAAAGCCTCTTTGGGGCTAATTTTCACCGGAGAAAGCCTATGTTTCTTTAGGTGGATGCCAGTATGGAGGCACGAGCTCAGGGCATTACAGTATTCGCTGTTGGAGTTGGCAGTGAGATCACCACATCGGAGCTTGTATCCATCGCCAATAGACCATCATCCACCTATGTCCTGTATGCCGAAGATTACACCACCATTGACCGTATTCGAGACTCCATGGAGCAAAAGCTCTGTGAAGGTCAGGATATCTAGTTCATCTATCTCTTTTGGCATGTTTAGAAAACATAGAAACATGACTCTCAACTAGACAGACTTGAAGGAAAAGCAGTGTAACTGCAGACATTACGGCATGTGGTAGTGAAAAAAAGATAGGCGTAATTAATAACATTATTAATGGCTGCATCTGTAGTTTCTCTGTAGTTTTTCATGTTCCAGTGCTTGTTCCATTTTTGCATTATGGGTACACAGTTGACCCAACAATGAATGATTGCATAAATATTTAGAGGTTAGCTGTTATTTAGCTGCCTGAATAAATGACCCTTTTCCTTCTAGAGTCTGTGTGTCCAACACGAATCCCGGTGGCATCTCGTGATGAGAAAGGCTTTGAGCTGATGCTGGGCATGAACATTCAGAAGAAGGCCAAGGAGATCCCTGGCTCTCTGATTTCTGAGGCAGCCTACGCACTGACTGTCTCCACAGACATTACTGAGAATACCAGGTAGAATGTTGTCTAAAGAGTGTAATGTTTTTAAAAAATCTATCATTCATTTCACCGTTTATATTTAGGTATTTCACTTAATCCTTGTACTAGGGATATTTTCCCAGAAGGCCTCCCTCCATCCTATGTGTTCGTAGCAACCCTGCGTCTAAAGGGGTCTTCGAGCATGCTGACTTTTGACCTTTGGAGGGTGCTGTCTAAAGATAAGGAGATCCAGGCTGCAGTGACACTAAATGGGAAGGACAAAACTGTCATCTTCACCACCACCACCAGTATTACAGAAAAGGAGCAGAGAGTCACCTTTAAATCCGGCTTTCAGGTTGGTATTAGTATTGAGTTTCACGTCCTTCCCAGATCAATATGGCTTTTGGCTGGGCTTTGATTTCCAATGATTGACAAATGCTCCTTTCCCAAGATGACCAAGTGTGAAAATGCCTGATAGCTCTCTGTCAACTGGTTGATCCAATTTAGTTCAGACAAAGACTGGCTATTGTATCACTTTAGGTTTAGCTCTGTTGGTCAGCCTTGGTTTGCTGCAGATTCTTGGGTGACTCACAGATTATTACAAATAATAGAAATGGATTTACTTTAAAAATATGGGATAGGTTAAGAAAAGGGTCAAATATATATATATATATATATATATTTATATATATATATATTATTTATATATATATATATTTATATTATTTAATTAATTGAATACTGTGATGATTTGACGCTGTCAAATTTCCATTAAATGGCTTGAAAAAACCCTGAAATATTCTGGTATATACAGTAGATGATCAAACATACTAATATGTTTAAGTTCCCACAAAAGTATTTATTATAATTTCTCAGATATTATACAGTATGTGGTTTGTTTAGGAATTTATGAGTTTTGTAGTAGAAAACCAAAGACTGAATATCACATTTTCAAAATTATTCAATTTGGTTTTATTTACTTTGGACATTTTTTAGTCTTGTTTGAAAATGTATACACAGCATTCTGAATCTGTATACATGTGTAGGGTCTTGTAAAGCGGTATCTTATAGTGAGCATATGATGTCTCAGCTTGTCAATAACAAGTTGGGACAGTTTAACCAGGCTTATTGCAGTGAGAATATAACTCAGTCAATGCAGCTGCTTAAAGTTGCACCATTAATAATATCTTTGCAATGGTAGAAAGAAAGTTGTTTCATAAAGTAAATGAATATGAGGAAAACATAAATGTCACAGTTTATATTGATTAATACAAAGAGTCTACTGTGCGGTTCTACCGTTATTTTCCTGCCCCTGAAAGAACATATTGTGTTATTAGGGTGTATTCGGTCTCTTCCAATGTCGGATTTCCCTTCATGTTGCTTTCTGTGAATGAACCTGACTGGGATGACTTGCAGAGAGCCAAACTAGCAGTTATTTAAACAGCATTCCCTGTTCAGTTCAATACACAGCTGAACTGTTGAAGATGTAATGTGATGGAGTCCATGGATGAGGCTCAAAGAAAACGTTTCCTACTCTGAACCCCCGGATTTCTCCAGTGGAAACTAGTTGGTTGGATGTGTAGTTCTTGGAGCACATGTCTCTGTTTTTATGGCAGCACAAGGTAATAATACATCCTGTTGAACACGCCAGGCTGTTTTTTCCAAAGGGCACCCACTACCCTCCATCCTAACACATAGCATACAGGGTTGTAATTATGTTCAATTTGTGTTTGCACATGTTTGATTTGATGTGGTTTGACGTGGCCCAAGGTAGACGCCTGTGATTTGTCATTTGGAAATGATGGCTGTGGCTCAGTCCCAGTGAAACAATAGCTGCTCTGTTTCTCTCTCTCTATTTCTGGATGGTTTGAGCTTTTAAGAAAAAAAGATTGTGATGGAAAAATTAGTTCTTGGTCTTAATACCTTGCTGGTCTTAACTATTTGTGCAGCATTTAGGGAACACACTTTCTTTTTTTTTGGGGCATTTCCACCTTTAATGGACAGGACAGCTAGGTGAGAAAGGGAAGAGAGAGGGGGAAGACATGCAGGAAATCATCACAGGTCGGATCCGAACCCCGGACCTTCTGCATCGAGGAACAAACTCTATATATGTGCGCCTGCTCTACCAACTGAACCAACCCAGCCACAAGGGAACACACATTTTTGGCCTTCATGACAATATTAGATTAGATGAAACGCATGCACAAATAGGACTACCAACAGAAATGGAAGGCTGAGTGAAATTGTTTTCACATCCAACTTTGCTTGAACAAAGATATGTTTCAGTCTCATAAGGGACCGTTCGGTATTTATGGAATGGACCACCGGAGGAAAATAGGGGAGGGTCATGTCTTTTTATATTTTGCTGAGGGGAGGGTCATCCAACATTTTTTAGTCTGGGTGGGGGGGTCACCCAACTTTTTTATTCATGAAAAGAGCAAAATTTCAAAGTGGCTTGTTTGGTGCATATTTATCCATGTAGCTCTCAGTCTCGGCCCCCTAGCAGATGGTTCTGACCGCATACGCGGAGTTTGCTGGGGGGGCAGGAGGAGCACTGCCCCCCTGGTGACTCAAACGGGTAATTGAATTGTTTAAAAAATTAGTGGAATAATTACATCTGGCATGACCAGATATTTTATAAATATCTTAAATAACACAAAACAACTAAATGGTGATAGGTAATACATCTGATTTCATATACTGCTTTAGTAAAAACAATTATTACCTGGCTGATGATGGGAGCAGCAGGACGCAAAAAACAAAAATTACTGTTGCACTAGTCTGGACATCTTGCCGTGCCAACCTTGCAATAAAGGTTTCCTAAATGCCATGTATATAATAATATAATATAATATAATGTGATGTCAGCTTACTAATTGATTGCGGGTTTTGTGTAGATTTGGACTTTTATACGTTTATTCCACTTTGTTTAAACAGCGAAGTGGAGAGGCCTCGTATGTGACGCTCATATCGGCCTTGCTGGATACACCGTGTAATTTACCTTTTTGTGGATCTACTGATCACTGTGGATTACTTTTTTTTTTGTGTCATTGGATTACGGCAAAATACGGATCTTTTTTCTCAACGTGTCTTAATGTTTTATGGTGTGACTGCGCTTGGTTTCTGCGTTTGGAGAGGCATCTCAACAGACTGGAGGTCCAACACTGATTGTTCACTGTTACATTTTAGTTGAATTTAAGCGTCTGTCTATTGCGTTCCAAAACAGCCGTGCCACGATTGGATTTCATAAGGGCGAATTGTTAAATTGTTACAATGTAACTTAAAAACTTAAAAAATTAAACATATGTGTTTTGGAATATAATGTTCAGCTTCGGCAGCTTTACCTATGTGCTAAAATATACAATGACGATAGTGACAAGTCCATAGCAACCAGTGTTGAATTTGTTATTTCCCAGTGTCCTTTGCTGAATGGTCTCAATGTTTTATTGTTTTATTTCATATGAATACTAGTTTACTAGAGGAGTAACTTAGTATTTGAAGTAATGCAGTAATGCATGAAGTGTGCATTTAGTTTCCATGCTTATTGTGTTTCCACAACAATGTTAGTGAGTAAATCTACTGAAATGGCCCCCACACCATAACAGAGGAGTGGGATGTGTAAGATGTGAATGCAGAGGTTAACTCCTGTACGTCATGGCTGTAAAAATCAAATGGTATCTGTACTTCTTTGCTAAGTGCAAACTTGCACGCAAGGGGAGGGTCATTTTTTTTTTTCAAATCGTTTTGGAGGGTCATAGGAAAAGTATTATTGACAAGGGGAGGGTCACGTCTTTTTAGGTTAGAGGCCACAAAACTCCTCTGGTGGCCCCTTAATTAAATAACAAACAGTCCCTAAATGAACCAATTCTCAGGAAATGTATCTATAACCCCGAAAAACAACGGTATTTATGAAATTCATGTGTTCCTTCTCACAGACTCTGTATGATGGAAAGTGGCATCAGCTCAAACTCCTGGTAAGACCACATCAGGTCTCCAGTTTCCTTGACGATCAGCCTCTCCAGGATATAATGCTGAAACCGGTGGAGCCTATTTACATCAACGGGGAGACACAGGTTGCTAAAAGGCGAGGAACAGACATCACTGTGCCTGTGAGTAATGACACTGAAACTGAGAGGAGGAAAAAAAAGAAATGATTTTAATATATTTTGACACCAAGTGCAGGTGATCTCTTTGTCTGGCTTATGAAGCAACACATTTGAATTGATTTGAGAAACAGTTTTAAAGGCCCAGTGTGTAACATGTTTAGTTGTTCATTATCAAAATCTGTGTTGCCTGTTCACAAACGTGTCCTTTTTCATGAATATTTACCACCACCATCAATTCCAAGTATTCCTATTGGCTTGAAATTTTACATTTGCGTTTGCATGAACTGGGGTAGACGCTCCATATTTATGCTCCATCTTGAAATACGTTAGCCGGTAAGGGACATACAGGACATACTGCTCCACCTTTCACGTTTTCACTGTCACATGATAAAGTCACAGGTGCTGCTAATGCTGCTAATGGATATCGTAGCTTCCCAGCCCCGGCAAGTTTGAAGAAGGAAAGATGGAGGACCACACGTATTCAAAATCCAAATTTGAGGAACAGGAGTCTTCTTCTTCGCCCAGAAAAAGAAAAAGGAGATTGAAAAGAGCAAGAGACCGGCTTTTTGAAGCATGAAGGCTACCGTAGCTGTAATACGTACTTTGAACTGCGTGGCGTGAGAGAGTTGATTGCGATATATGATGTCAACGCTAGATAGGAGAAATTCCTACACATTGGACCTTTAAATGTAGGCTATAGTAAAAGCAGCCACAAATAATGAATGTTTTATTTCCAAATAGGCTTTTGTTCTAACACTTGAAACGTATTGGAAACTAGTATATGTAGCATAAATATGCACAAATGGTAATAAAAAGGAAGTCAAATAATAAACAGTTAAACAAATAATTCCAGTATCTTTCCAAAACCCCATAAACCAGATCCTCATCCTGATATACTTTAGGCAGGACATACAGTGATATATTTGCATTTATTTTAGATATTCATATTTATTTTACTTAATTTCTCTCTTTGTTTCTCTTTATTCTTCGATGTCAACATCACATACTTTTATATGGTATATTTCCATACCAAGGCAATGGCATGTATGGAGACAAATAAAAAAATATAACTTTATAACTGACCTTTGACAGCAGTCAAACAAATGAAAATGCAGTTTTTTTTCAATAGCTCATCATTTCATTTTTCTACTTCTTGTGGGGGGCTTGACACACATTTTAAAGATCCCGTGGCATGACAATTTCACTTTATGAGGTTTTTTAACATTTGATAATATTTAACATTTAAATTAACATTTATTAATATGAGTTCCCCCAGCCTGCCTATGGTCCCTCAGTGGCTAGAAATGGTGATAGGTGTAAACCGAGCCCTGGGTATCCTGCTCTGCCTTTGAGAAAATGAAAGCTCAGATGGGCCGATCTGGAATCTCCTTCTTATGACGTCATAAGGGGAAAGGTTACCTCCCCTTTCTCTGCTTTGCCCGCCCAGAGAATTTGCCCCGCCCATGAGAAGTGCTCCAGTGTTCACAGACATTTTTAACACCTCACTGGAGACATGCCACATGCCATCCTGCTTCAAGACCTCAACCATTATCCCTGTCCCCAAGAAGCCAAGGACCACAGGACTTAATGACTTCAGACCCGTCGCCCTGACCTCTGTGGTTATGAAGTCCTTTGAGCGCCTTGTGCTTTCACACCTCAAAGACATCACCGACCCCCTCCTGGACCCCCTGCAGTTTGCTTACAGAGCCAATAGGTCTGTAGACGATGCAGTCAATTTGGCCCTCCACTACATCCTCCGGCACCTGGACTCCACAGGAACCTATGCCAGGATCCTGTTTGTGGACTTCAGCTCTGCCTTCGAAACCATCATCCCGGCTCTGCTTCAGGAGAAACTCTCCCAGCTTGGTGTGCCTGACTCCACCTGGAGTCAGGCACACTGCCAATGTTCTCCCCCTTCACAAAGGTGGTGATCCTGCAAACATAAATAACTATAGGCCTATTTCTAAATTGTCAGTATTAGCTAAATTAATGGAATCAGTCATCAGCATGCAATTAAAAGACTATTTAATTAATAAAAATATTCTGAATGAATTCCAATCTGGATTTAGGAAACAACATAGTACAATAACAGCTGTTTCAAAAGTTGTAAATGATCTGGTCAAAATCTTAGACAATAAACAGCACTGTGCAGCACTGTTTATTGATTTGTCAAAAGCTTTTGACACAGTGGACCATAAAATACTTCTTCAAAGACTTACCTCTATTGGACTGTCAGAACAAGCAGTAGGATGGTTCAACAGTTATCTATCAGGGAGAACACAATGTGTGCGAGTAGATGGTTTCACTTCTGCCTCCCTAAATATTTCAAAAGGGGTGCCTCAAGACTCAATCCTTGGGCCGCTTCTTTTTAGCATTTATATGAACAACCTCTGCAATAATATAAATAATACAAACTATCATTAATATGCTGATGATACTGTTCTCTACTGTTCTGGGTCCACTTTAGGTCAAGCAATCACAAATTTACAATCCGCTTTTAACATCTTGTAACATAATCTGGCTACTTTAAAACTGGTTCTAAACTCTAAAAAAACTAAAGTCATGACTTTCACTAGGGGAAAATTATCTAAAAACAATGTCCCTTCCATTTGTACACTTTCAGGCACAGAAATCGAAGAAGTGTCACATTACACATACTTGGGCATTATCATTGATCAATCACTGTCTTTTACATTGCATGTCAAAGGTTTGGTTAAAAAACTGAAGTTGAAGTTAGGTTTTTTCTTTAGAATCAAGTCCTGTTGGTCCTTTGAAGCAAAAAAACAACTTGTAAATGCAGCATTCTTGTCTGTTTTGGACTATGGTGACATTTTATATATGTATTCAACCTCCCAGTGTCTTCATGCTTTGGACACGGTGTTTCATGGAACCTTAAGATTCATCACAAACTTAAAATCTCATACTCATCACTGTTTGCTGTACTCTCGGGTCGAGTGGTTCTCCCTCTCAATCAAGCGTTGGATGCACTGGCATCTTTTTATTTATAAAGCAGTATTAGGACTACTTCCGCCTTATCTGAACGCTTACATCCTCCCGAGGTCTGCAGGGACATATCACTTGCGTTCACAGGATCTGTTTTTATTGTCAGTCTCTAAAGCCTGCACTGACTTTGG
Source organism: Sander lucioperca (assembly GCF_008315115.2). NCBI lineage: Eukaryota > Metazoa > Chordata > Actinopteri > Perciformes > Percidae > Sander > Sander lucioperca. Next base: position 12,834,340 of record NC_050195.1, on the reverse strand, counting down.
TAAAAAGGCTTTTAATTCTGCAGCACCATCTGCATGGAATCAGCTTCAGAATGAACTACAGTTGAAAGAGTTAGTCTCATTTTATTCTTTTAAAGGCTTTTTAAAGGATATTGCAGAAAGGCAGTCTGTCTGTCATTGTTTTTAAGTCGATTTAAGACCCAGAATTTTTTTTGATGGCATTGTGGTTTGAATATGATGAGTGAAAGTGTCTATGTTTTTACTTATTGTCTTTGTATTTATTTGAAACCACGCTGCTGCCACTTGCCAGGACACTCTTGTAAAAGAGATTTGTAATCTCAAGGAGTTTTTTATCCTGGTTAAATAAAGGTTTGAATGAATGAATGAACCTGCAGGTGGATCACTGACTTCCTGTCTGACAGGAAGCAGCATGTGAAGCTGGGGAAACACGTCTCTGACTCACAGACCATCAGCACCGGATCGCCCCAGGGCTGTGTTCTTTCTCCTCTGCTCTTCTCCCTGTACACCAACAGCTGCACCTCCAGTCACCAGTCCGTCAAGCTTCTGAAGTTTGCGGACGACACCTCCCTCATCGGACTCATCTCTGATGGTGACGAGTCTGCCTACAGGTGGGAGGCTGACCACATGGTGACCTGGTGCAACCAAAACAATCTAGAGCTCAATGCTCTAAAGACAGTGGAGATGGTTGTGGACTTCAGGAAGAACCCAGCCTCACCTGCCCCCATCACCCTCTGTGGCTCCACAATTGACACTGTGGAGTATTTCCGCTTCCTGGGAACTATCATCTCCCAGGACCTCAAGTGGGAGCTGAACATCAGCTCCCTCGTCAAGAAAGCACAACAGAGGATGTACTTCCTGCGGCAGCTGAAGAAATTCAACCTGCCAAAGACAATGATGGTGCACTTCTACACAGCCATCATTGAGTCCATCCTCACATCCTCCATCACCATCTGGTACGCTGCTAGCACAGCCAAGGACAAGGGCAGGCTGCAGCGTGTCATTCGGTCAGCTGAGAAGGTGATTGGCTGCAATCTGCTGCCGCTCCAGGGAGGAGCTTCTCGCTGCAGTCTGCGGGACATGCTTGACATCAAGCCCCGCCCACATCCAAGTCAGTCATTTTTTTTTTGCCTACGTCGTCTCCCCAAGACGGTAGCAAAGCTGATATCCTCTTGTTTCACATTAGCTAGATGACAGAAACTGATGTAAGCTAAACACAAACGACATTTCATGCAACAACAGTGAACTGTAATTGGGCCCGTGTATTTTTTCGTTCATTTGATTTCCGATTTTGAAACGAAAAGAGTGGTTCGGAAATAATGTAAGACTGCTCCGGTGAAAGCCTTGTTTTCATGAGGTTCTGGGGCTAGCTGCTAGCTAGCTCGGAAGCTACATCTGATGGCAGGCAGGTTGCTAATTAGCCAATGCTAAAAAGTATGGAAGTACAAGTTTCCCTGCTTTCTATCAATATTCCTCAGTATTTGTCTCTTGGTGTAGTTTGCTAACATGCTCATAGACATGTAAATGAACTGTTTGCGTGCTAGCTAAGTCAACGTCAACACCACTTTATATTGTAACGTGAAAGCTCAGGCTGTGTTAGCTTCAGCTAAACCACAGCAGCAACTTGCACTGCCCCGTTAAAATGCAACTTCAACCCTCGGATATAACGGTAATCATGTAGCGATTTTACTGTATCTAAACATCTGTATGTGTGTTCGACCTTTTGAAATACTTAGATTAGGTGTGTTACTGTGCAGGTAATATCCGAGGAGCATCTCACATGATTGTGAATTCTACTGAACCAGACTGAGAGACTATTTAAAGACTCAGGAACCCTTTGCAGGTGTTTTGGATTAATTAGCTGATTAGAGTGGGACACTTTGAGCCTAAAATATTGAACCTTTTCACAATATTCTAATTTTCTGAGGGTTTTCATAAACTGTAAGCCATAGTCATCAAAATTATAACAAATACAGGCTTGAAATATCTCGCTTTACATGTAATAAGTCTATATAATTTGTTTTACATTTTAAGTTGAATTACTGAAATAAATGAACTTTTGCACAATATTCAAATTTTTCGAGTTTCACCTGTATGCTTCTGGTTCACCTGTTAATTGTTAAAGCAAAATCGCCCCTTTGTACATTTGGTTGTAACTGAATTCTTGCTGTTAATATGAAAGTCCATAACGAAACAACACACCATTCTACTTTTGAGGGCTAAATTAAATGAAATATGGCTCGTTTTCCGTTTAAACACATTATCATCAATATTAACAAGGTTTAAAATGACCCATTTTTCAAATTTGGATATCATTTCAAAATCAGAAATCAGTAGTAACTACATGAAAACTTCACTGTTGCATGAAATGTCGTTTGTTTAGCCTACATCATCAGTTTCTATCTAATGTGAATCAAGAGGCTATATCAGCTTCACTACCAGGCTGTCTTTTTTTTTTTTGTCTTCAAAAAACTTTATGATTCGAGTACAGATCCATAAACACATTGAAAACATTAAATGCATACACATGCATGAAATTTACATTAAAGAGGTTGTAAGGCATTGTAAATGTTCAGAGTCGGGATGGCTTTCTTATTTGTTAGTCCTTTTTTAAAGTTTCAAAATATAATTTCATGTCATTTTTAAATTGGTGAACAGCCTATTCGGTTTTCTTTCAGATCATTTACATTTATAGATATAAAATTTTCAAATAAAATTCAAAGATTCAAAATAAAAAACATAGCATTTATCCAAATAATTTTCTTCATAGTAAAAAATTCTACCAGTCTGTCTTGGTCCGTTCAAGCGTATGGGGAGTGACGTAAGCAAAGAAAAATGGCTGACTTGGATGTGGGCGGGGCTTGATGTCAAGACTGCAGCGAGATACACTTGGCTCCAGGACCTTTACGCCACCAGGACTCTGAAGCATGCTGGAAAGATTGTGGCTGACCCCTCCCACCCCGGGCACAAACTCTTTGAGCCATTCCCCTCTGGCAGGAGGCTGAGGTCCATCAGGACCAAAACCTCACGTCACATGAACAGCTTTTTCCCCTCCGCCACTAGCCTTATTAACAAGGCCCGGAAACCACCCTGACTCTCCACCCCTGGCTCTTCATGCCACTGTTCTCTCTCTGCTGTAATGCCACTAAGGTCTATATAAAAGATACTTCAGATACAGTATTAGGGGACCACTAACGCCTATATAAAAGACTTCAGATACAGTATTAGGGGACCACTAAGGCCTATATAAAAGAGACTTCAGATACAGTATCAGGGGACCACTAAGGTCTATATAAAAGATACTTCAGATACAGTATTAGGGGACCACTAAGGCCTATATAAAAGACTTCAGATACAGTATCAGGGGACCACTAAGGTCTATATAAAAGATACTTCAGATACAGTATCAGGGGACCACTAACGCCTCTATAAAAGACTTCAGATACAGTATCAGGGGACCACTAAGGTCTATATAAAAGAGACTTCAGATACAGTATCAGGGGACCACTAACGCCTATATAAAAGATACTTCAGATACAGTATTAGGGGACCACTAAGGCCTATATAAAAGACTTCAGATACAGTATTAGGGGACCACTAAGGCCTATATAAAAGAGACTTCAGATACAGTATTAGGGGACTACTGAGGCCTATATAAAAGACTTCAGATACAGTATTAGGGGACCACTAAGGCCTATATAAAAGAGACTTCAGATACAGTATCAGGGGACCACTAAGGTCTATATAAAAGATACTTCAGATACAGTATTAGGGGACCACTAAGGCCTATATAAAAGACTTCAGATACAGTATTAGGGGACCACTAAGGCCTATATAAAAGAGACTTCAGATACAGTATTAGGGGACTACTGAGGCCTATATAAAAGACTTCAGATACAGTATTATGGGACTACTGAGGCCTATATAAAAGCATCCAAAAAGTAGCACGTCATAGGACCTTTAATAATAATAATCAATCTATTACGTTTTCCCATTTTCCGCACCACTTTTTCATTTTTAATTGTCTTTGTATTCAGGTGGAGATTCAGAAGCTGCGTCTGTACTGTGATCCTCATCAGAGTGAGAGAGAGACAGCTTGTGAGATTTACTCTGTGGTAAGACCTCCTGTTGCCTGTATCTACTGGAAGCTCCACTGCAAAGGTCACATTCTGTACTTGTACGATGATAACCATTGTTTTTTCTTTTGTCCTCTCTCGCTTACGCTACAGGATGATGAAAGGGTAAGTGCGGTCTCTATCCAGTTTTTTTACACGCTTCAAAAGTTTGGCTTTAAAGTATTTACTGATGTAGTGCAAAGGTAATGATATCACACCGAATTAGATATTGCAGAGTCAAAATCACTGGCAATGTTCATAGCTTATGCTAAGAAGTCTTCTATAGGGACTGAAGTTTGCCCTTTCAGAGGAAAGTCTTTTTTTTTTTAAACAGTAACAAAAAAATCCTAGGATTGTAGGAAACATAATATGTTTAAGACACATTAATATAGCTTATATTAATGACAAAATATTTTTTTATCCTTACTGTAATATAGGCTATATCAATGTGTGTTACATCTACCTAATGAGGAAGCTTTGAGTGTGTTATGTATTGCAGACATTTTGTGTGTTTGTGTTTCCTCAGTGTCCTCTGAATCGAACAGCCACAGTGGAGGAAGAAGACTGCAACTGTGCCGTCAGTCCACAAGGGCCGCGCGGCCTGCCAGGACCCATGGTAACACACACACAAACACACACACATGCACACACACACACACACACACACACACACGCAAGCCCACACGCACGCACGCATGCATGCATTGCCTCCTATAAGACTCAAAGGACATTTGATATATGACTCTTGTCCCTCTAGTGGCTTTTACACCATGGCCTTGAAGCACCAATCTATTGGTGTACAGCACCCCGTTGCCCAACTTTGATGTAATTGTGTGTGTGTGTGTGTGTGTGTGTGTGTGTGCGTGTGTTTACGTGTGTGTGGTGTGGGTGATCAAATTAGCTACTTTATTATTTGAGGTGTTCAGAAACAAATTGGGATCTACAAATAGAAGAATATAGAATGCATTGCTTGCTTACATACACATTTTTTTCTTGTATTTTTTCTTGTTGTTCCAATAATAAATGTGCTCCAACTGGAGTCAACACTATACAGTATATTGGATGTTATTACACACACTGGTAGTTATATACACACTGATCCACAGTGATATATGCGTCTGTATTTAGAAAGCGAGGGGCAACTACAACAGGCAAATTGGAAACTAGAAAACTAATTTGTGTGTATTTAATGTGAAATTGTTGCATTTTACCAAAACTATATATTATAGTATATATATATATATATAGTATGTCCTCTACTAATGACCTTGAATGAAATGTAGTTGTAGTGACTCACTTCTAATGATTCACAGTAGTATTTATTTCTTTTACCCAGAGAGGTTTTTAGAATCTCCAAGTTTTGTTTTTGGAGCGCTGCTTAAATATGCAGACTTCTATTGCTCAGTGGTATGTTCTTCAAATTAGTTTGGCTTTGAATAAATGAGCAGTCTTACAGATAATCTTTTACTCATCTGTCCCTGGTAGATGGTTTGGTCTGGTGCTCCATCTGAACTTTTTTGAGTCATAGTTTATAGGCAAGAGTCAAGGCACAGCAGTGCTTTGACCTTTATAATAACTAACATGGTGACATGCTCATGATGACAATGCTGATTTTTTAATATGTTTACATGTTTACCATGTTCACCATCTTAGTTTAGCATGTTAGCATGCTAACATTTAATTATTAGCAGTTAACAGAACGTATAGCTGAAGCTGCTGGAAATTGCATTGCTTTTCAGATATGTGGTCATAAACCAGCATTGGACAAATGCTTGATTTTTTTGATTTGATTGAATTGATCTGACAATCACCAAAATGATAACGTTTATTGTGAAAGTTTCATGGCAGTCCATCCAATCAAATGGAGACATTTCACTTAAAACTTGAAAAAGGTGGAAAAAGGAAAAGTCAGGGCATCTACAAAGTCAATATGATATACCGTCTGGAAATCAAACCCGTTCTCACTCCAAACTCGTAAAATACTGACGCTTGGTCAGTGGCTCTCAACGTCAGATACCAACGCAAAAATCACCCTTTATGGTGTGTGTCCATTTTCAGCGTCATTTCAACGCTTCCCATTCATTTCTATGGGAGCAGCCGTGCAATGCATTCTGGTTGCGTCGCGGGGACTTTGGAGAAGTGGTGCATTAGAGTCACCCACTCCTCATTTGCATAAAGTTGAATCCAACAAACTTTATGCAAATGAGAAGCAGCCAGCTCAGCTCAAGCCCACTTGTGCATGCTGGGAAGCGGGGTGATCCCATCTGTGAAAATAATGCGTATATGGACTGGTATTATTAGCGTCTGTACGGGATGCACCGGGCAGAGCAGCGTTGTAAGATGACGTAGTATTAAGAGTGACAACAGTAGCGAGTAGTATGAAAGACCTAAAATTGCTGGGTTTGTGTCCCGTTCTTGTCCTGCGTGTCATTGAAATGTACATTTTGTAACCCCACCCATGATTTTTTCATAAACCTAACTGTCCCGTTCTCGTGCTGCATGTCAGTTAAACGTATGTCCTGACCCAGAGCATCACAAAGTGCACCAAAATGTCGACCAAACGTATCTAAATATGATGCCGAAGGGCTTGACGCGAGTCCTGAGAGCAACAAAAAGTGACGCCAAGAGTCCTGACCAAGCGCGTCTCAATATGATGCTAAAGGAGACGTTTTGCTTCATTAACAAACACCAAAGGCACCTGACCAAGCATCGCGTTTTGACGCGATGGGAGTGAGAATGTGTTGCAATCGGAAACCATGACTTTCATGGTAATAGTTGTTTTTTGTCTGGACCAAAGTGTTGGACTGAACAACAGACATACATACAGTATATATAATCAGCAGCACATCACCCCAACCCTCATCCACCTTCACTGGCTTCCAATTAAGTCCCGCATCACATATAAAATCCTCCTTCTCACACTACAAATCCCTCCATGCCCTGGCCCCACAGTACCTCTCCGACCTCCTCCATCCATACACACCACCCCGAAACCTGCGGTCCTCAGACGCTGGCCTGCTCTCCATTCCCCACATCAGACTCTGTACCCTCGGAGACAGAGCCTTTAGTGTTGCAGCCCCATCCCTCTGGAACACCCTCCCTGCAGATATCCGCAATGCTACATCCCTGGACATTTTAAAAACAACCTCCCTTAGCTTAGCCACAGTAATTCTGTAAAGTGTCCTTGGGTTTCATGAAAGGCGCTATATAAATACAAGTTATTATTATTATCATTAATTATTAACATTGCCAGCCATAGCAGGGCTAAAATAATGTGCATTTATTAAAGTCTTTGTATGTGTTAATACTACAGGGTTTCCGAGGCGAGAAAGGGATGGAAGGACCACCGGGACCTGATGGTAAGCCTGTAAGTGCTAATCAGTTTCTCCATCAGTTTCTTTCTTATCACCACTTCATACTGTGGTCACCAGTCTTTAGGATACATGTTGTCTGCAAATGCTAGATTCAGCCTATGTTGTCTCTGTCCCCAGGGTAAAGATGGGAAACCTGGGGAATCTGGCCCTCCTGGATTACCAGGGATGAAGGTAAAGCATCTGTTGCATTATAACGTCTTCGAAGAGGATTAGGGCCACATGTAAAAAATTTTATTGAGTTCGGAGTTTTAAGTCAGAAATCAGAGAATAAAGTCAGAATCTCAGAATTCTGAATTTATTCTCAGAATTCTGACTTCTTTTTTTAAAACTTAAAAACAATTTTTTTTTAGACTTCAAAAAAAGTCAGAATTCTGAGATTAAAGTGAGAATGCTGGGATTAAGCTCAGAAACTCAGAACCCAAATACATTTTTCACATGTCGCCCCAATCCTCTTCCGTACAAATCGCCACAATGCAAGTCACAATTTTTACTTTGATTTTACTGCACTGCTGCTACACCAAAGAAATGTCAACTCCAGTCAAGACCCAGAACTACAGGTCCATCTCTACGTTTCTTTTCATTTCTAAAGTCTAGAAAAAGTTGAATGCAACCAACATTTGGAATTTTTAGCAGAAAAAGTATTTGATAAATGCTGTCTGTTTCCCTTAAAGTGACAGCACACAGACAGTTCTCCATAGTGTCACAAATTATATCAAGTTGCAGTCTGATCATGGTAGAAATACAATTTTAGTTCTTGATTTATGCACAGGTTTTTTTTTGGGCTTTTCTGCCTTTAATTTGGACAGGACAGCTAGGTGAGAGAGGGGGAGAAGGAGAAGACATGCAGGAAATTGTCACAGGTCAGACTCGAACCCTGGACCTCTGCGTCGAGGCATAAACCTCTATGTATATGTGCGCCTGCTCTACCCACTGAGCCAACCCGGCAATGTTATGCACAGCTTTTAATACCATCAACCATAATATTTTATTAAATCAGCCGAGGACCAACATATTCTTACTCCCAAGTCATCACATATGGCAGGTTCAGGTCACCTTGGTGTCACATTTTTAACGCTCCCCCATTTTAGGTCTCCCTCTCGGAGTTTGGTCAACAAATGACAATACTCTATAGATCATAATGGACTTTTAAAATGTATGATAACATTTATTCATTAAATTACTTTCATACTTTGATTACATGCTCTTACCTTCTGTTTTCCCTTGGCTGGGCAGGGTGAAGGTGGCCCCGAAGGACTAAGAGGGGAGCCCGGTCTAAAAGGTAACAAGGTAAGTCTTTAAAGAAGCAGTTGTATCAGTGTTGTGGCTTTTTTTTAATCCGCTGCCAGTACTAATAGTTCCTGATTCTGCTGACACGTCCAGGGAGACAGAGGGGAACCAGGCTTATCAGGAGAACCAGGACCCCCAGGACCCAAGGTGAGACTATCTTAATAAAGCCATGTTTAAAGTTTAGCGCGTAACTATTTTATATTAATGAACGTCCGTTACATTCAAGCTGTTGCCAAATGAGTTGCTACAAAGCTAATTAAGACAATCAGCTCCACACAACTCTCTCTGGATTTCTCAGTATGACTATGTTCAGAAGATTGTGGCGTCCGGTGACTTTCCCGCGCAGAAACTTGAGTGAAGATAATGACCTCTTCTGAAGAGTCCATCATGTTTTTTTAATCCTCCATGTCCTCCTTGGCTACTAGCAACTGCGTGGAGGAGGGGTGGGGGGGGGTGCACGATCACGGAAGGCTTGTATCAAAAAGTGTTTCTGAACATCAATGACATTCAAAACTGTGATAACTGAAACAGATATACAACACACCATGCAGTGTGTATACAAATATTTATTGCAAACAGACCTAAGTATGTATGATGAGATAACCAAGTGGCGTCTCATTTCATAGGGGTATGTTTTCACCCCTACCCCTTACCACTCGGTTTCGAGGGACAAGGGCTAGGGGTAAGATGAGAAATGAGATTCAGCCTTAGTGTCCTGATGAATTAAAAGGATAAAAACATAAATAAACAATGAATTAGATATAAAAAAGAGAGATTTTGAACGTATTAAATGTCACTACAAAATACAGTATAAGCAGATTTCTTTGTATACAGGGTCTTCCTGGTGAGAGAGGCGAGCTAGGGCCTCCAGGACAAGCTGGACCAATGGTAAGATCCTGTTCTGTTCAACAGTCATGTGTCCACAACATGAATTAAGCCAGCGTACCTGACCATTCCAGGATGTGAAAGCATGAAATCTGAGGTGTCAGTTCATGAAAATAAAATATTATTATTATTATTATATATAAATGTAACAACCTAACCACTTCAAGCCAGATGCACAGTAAGTAACCCTACTATAAATATAAGGAAAGAGAACCGTTCTCTTATTCTGGAGGTTTGGCTTCCTCTGTGCATGGGTGTGTGTGTTTAGGATTTCCTCCTGTCACAGCAGTCTCTGCAGTCGTACCAGCGCAGTGTTTGAAGTGGGACAGATAATTACTGTAATAGTGTTGAATTTAGCTGCTGCTGCTCCACTTTGCCTCTCAGATTATGTTTATTGTCCAACCAGGGGGAGCCAGGACTACCAGGCACCGGCGGACAAATTGGGCCACCAGGACCAAAGGTCAGTGCAGACTGTAGCTACTCGCAGATCAGGTGGGAGACACATAGACACACTACATTGCCTAAAATATGTGGAGATCCAGACATGACACTCCTTGACTGTTGAACATCTCATTCCAAAACCGTAGGGATTGTTACTATATGCTGCTACAACAGCCTCCACTCCTCTGTGAAAACCTCCAACCAGATGTTGGAACCTGGCTGCAGGGATTTGCTCCCTTTCAGCCACAAGAACATTAGTAAGGTCCTACACTGACGTTTGGTGATAAAGCTTGGAAGCACACTATTGTCTAAAGGTGTGTTCAGACAGAAGTTTTTTATCGAACAAATTTGACTGCTGGACTAGGGATGTGCATCTCTAGTCTCAGGCCGATGCGATAAACATCTTGGTGCATTGCCAATGATCCGATACATTAAAGGTCCCATGGCATGAAAATTTCACTTTATGAGGTTTTTTAACATTAATATGAGTTCCCCCAGTCTGCCTATGGTCCCCCAGTGGCTAGAAATGGTGATAGGTGTAAACCGAGCCCTGGGTATCCTGCTCTGCCTTTGAGAAAATGAAAGTTCAGATGGGCCGATCTGGAATCTTGCTCCTTATGAGGTCATAAGGAGGAGGGTTACCTCCCCTTTCTCTGCTTTGCCCACCCAGAGAATTTGGCCCACCCATGAGAAAGAGAGAGACATCATGGCTTTCAAACGAGCAAAGTGGCAGTTGGTCAAGGCCACACCCCACCCTCCACCTTGCAAAATGATTTGATGATACGCAATTTAATATGGTACAGAGAGTTTGATTTTATTTCTTTGGTTCCTTTTAAACAAACAACAAATTGTGTTGGAAAGCAGCCTGCATAGTGTTTTTACAGTTTTTTCATAGAGCTACTTTAACTTCCATTATCAGAATCCTTTCAACTTTTACTTGAGTTTGTTTCTTAAATGGTACTCTCCTAACCACTGCATATAGGCTGTCTCACTTTGACTCAGGCTCATGCATTGCCAAAAGTGGACCTTCCCTTAGTTGTCCTTCTAATAAAGACTTTCATCAGGATGACAACCAAATTGTCACTGTAACCTGAGCAGCACTTCGTCTCAGTCTGTCCCGCTCCATCTCCCTCTCCTCTCTCGCCGTGCGCACGCATGCCAAATGAATTGGCGTTGGCAGGTCAGACTCATTTTGTCGTAAATGTGAACGTGCGATGGCAACCCAGTCTCACGGCAGGTGGTGAAATGGTCATGTTATGTAATATATTGATTCGTGTACAGGACACGATTATGTCGTTTTTTTCTTGGTGGTGAGCACGAATTTTAATGTAATGTATTTAAATGGGATGCATATTTCGTTATCACAGCACGACTACGGTAGGGAGTAGTTTGAAAAGCTGAAAAACCGCGTAGGGAGGTTGGTCGCGGTGGTGGATGGGTCAAACAATACAGGACTTTCACCCCGGAGACTGGGGATGCGTGTGGCTTTTTATTTCCCCGTTGTTGACGGTTGATGGTTCCTTTCCCCGTTCTTCTTTTCATAAGCACAACTGTCCCGTTGTTGTTGCGTGTCCCCCAGAGACGCGGGTCGTGTCCCGGCATGTGACGTGTCCTTTCCCCGTTCTTCTAAACCCAACCTCCGTATAGATGCTTCCCATTATGCTTCCCATTCTCATTTCATGCTGAGCACCACGAAAAAAACAACATAATCGTGTCCGGTACACGAATCAATAGATTAAAAAAAAGTGACCATTTCACGAACTGCCGTGAGACTGGGCTGGCGATGGTCAGTAAATGGTCTACAACATGTGAATGTCATGTTATAGAACTTTTTGACAACATTTTGACTTGTCATATCAGGAAAAGCACAGGTGAAACAAATTTCATAAATGATGGCTCAGTTCCATCAAGTGTCCCAGTCTTACTTCTTACAGTGTACTTATACCATTGCTTTTCCTGCTATGACAAGCCCAAATGTCTGCTTTGAAAAAGGTCTATTGGCCTTTATAACTTAAGCTTTTTGTCTTGTGACATGTCTGAATTTAAATGTGTGCATTCAAGACAATAAAACAATGAAATGCCACAAATTATTCGAAATGATGGAACAGGTTCTGGCCTCGATGCAGCAACATCTCATTGCCTGGCTTTACTGTATAATGTAGCCTTTAAACCAGGGGTCACCAACACGGTGCCCGCGGGCACCAGGTAGCCCCCAAGGACCACATGAGTAGCCCTCAGGCCTGTTCTAAAAATGAAAATTGAATATTGATATTATCTGTTTCCCACCTTGTTAAGTCATTGTTGATAATTATTGATAATGAGAAATCATTAACGTGATCAGTGTCTTCACATAAATGACTATCATTAATCATTAATAATAATATATAACTAAAGGCAAACTGAGAAAATTTGTTATTTTAGAAGAGTATCAAACTGGTAGCCCTTCCTATGACTCAGTACCCATGAAGTAGCTCTTAGTTTCAAAAAGGTTGGTGACCCCTGCTTTAAACCTTTTCTGTAGCCACACTGAACTATCTTAAAGTCATAGTGCTAAGTACAAACTGTAACACATTGAGTAACTGTGATATCCAACTTTTTATTCTTTTTTTTTTACCTCAAAGGAAAAGCAAGTAGCTTCCTTTGTGAAAGTAAAACAAACAATCTCTCAGTCACATCTTTTCCCATGTTGGGCTTAAAATCATTATGTAGCAACAGAGAGATTATCAAACAGACTTACATGCATCCATGTAAAGTCATACAGTAAATCTGAAAACACTCTCCACTTCCCTCAGTCATTGAAATTAACACCACTGCAGGAGTGCAGGCTACATTCATATTGTAAATGGGATGTTCCCTTGTGGTTACTTAAACAGAACAAGTGGCTAAATGAAAGAGCACATGCACACATCTGCAAGCATGTGAGCACACCCACCAGCTACAAGTGTGCAATGCTATTTTGAGTCTTCTCTGAACTCCTCTGGTTGTTCTACCAGTTTGACTTGCAGCCACCCTGCTCAGTAATTTGGGACTCTTCCTGTTATCATAATAAACTACTTTCCCCCCCAAGAATCTGGAAGTGCTTTACACCAACTGAAGGGTGGTGGTACACAGGGAGCTGAAAACAGCAGTTTTCCACACAGTGCCCATGTGTGTGTGTTGGGGGGGGGGGGGGGGGTAAATGTGTTTAGGAAAGACTAAACTGTTGAGTTACTTTTGAAGAACACAAACTCCATCCAACTGCTAACCAATGGGTTCTCTGTGTTTCCCATTCAACCAATCCTCCTAAGAATTACTTTGCATTGGCTGTATACATTTTAGGGAAAACTTAATGGCGCCCATATTGTACATATTTAACATATCTACAAATCTTTATTTTGAACATATCTGCAGTAGGTTCACCGTGTATGTTTGTTTTTGTGATCAATTGTTTATTTAGATAATGCAATAAAAAAAATTGTAGATCACCAAGCACGTATGGAACTCCACTCAAAAGTTAGTAGCAGAGATGAAAAAGTTAAATTAAAAATAAAATATAGTAATGATAACTATAAATAAATAAATACAGAATGCAAGAAAAAAGGAAATTATAATACACAAATAAATAAAACCAATAATAGGTCAATAAACAAAACACACATACAGCCTAAATAGTACTTGTATAGGATATGTGTACATACATGTACATGAGCATGTCATAACTAATTGAATAATGACTCAGCACCATCTGTATTAGAGAAAAGAATCACGTCATCTGATGTGAATAAAATAGCCTTGTTGGATTGCATTTCATTATGCAATTCTGTCATCGGACTTGATTCTGGAAAAAGATGGCTCGCTAGTGCGCAAACGTCAGAAACAAACATCTATGATCCAATATCTTTTTGATAATCTACACGTTTTTCTTGCGGTGGCCTAAGCTGTGGTAAAAGTTACTATAATCCGTTCAAGGAGTTGATAAGCAGACAGGATAACCTAGTTGATAAGTTGTCAACTTCCACTTTATAAACAGAGTTACGTTCCGGAGCTGTCGGCTACTTTAGCGATGTTTAGCTACATAAAGTTAGCAATATATATTGTGTAGAATCCAGGACCGGCAGAGCAGAGGGAATTGTCAGGGAGCAGAGTAAAAGTATTTAAATGAAATGAGCTGTTTGGCCACAAAGATGGGAGATATGGTTAGCTTGACCACAGTTGTTAGTTGCATTAGTGTCAGTTGTCAGTGTAACGTTAATGTTAGTCCACTAGTGCGGCACGTATAAATTGTACAAATCCACAACATCCACCTCTCTGTGTTTTTGTTCTGAGATGTGATTTTGTAGAAACACAACCCAGGCTTGTCTGTCTTTGGTTTGTGCGTCCAATTGAACAACTATCTGATATTTTGGCTACAGTGTGGTAAAAGTTGAGCTGACTCATCACGGTCAGTGGAGGGCATCTTCTTTTTGCCCTCCAGGTGGGCGTTCTTATAGTGCTGTGACGTCACGTGAAAACTATGAATTGCACCATACACTATAGTATTGACCCTCATACTGAAATAAGTCAGCTAGTACAAGTTTGTACATGTACAACTATATGTGGTCAACATTTGACCACCAAAGGTTTGGTTCAGTGTTGATATCATGTTTACAGTAGGCTGTTTCTAGATCATTGCTTCTATTGCATCTTCTTTCATGAATGCATTATGTTAAGATAAAATACGTAAGACATCCATTAGACTACATAAGACTGGCTAGACTGCCAGATGGTTAACTTATCACACATTCCTGGAACAAGCTAGTCTTGACCTGACCTGGGTTCCATAAAACAGGCCACAAGACTAACAAACAGACAGAATTTCTTCCTGCAACGTCAGGGAACATTGAGCGCCCTAATGATCAACAGGAAACAGCCTGCCTTTAAGAACACAGCAATGTGTGCTGTAAAGAGGACTAATTGCTTGTTGAGTGTAATTTTGCGGTTAAAAGGTCAGAGTTTAAATGCAGACCTCAGATTATCTGTGAGATGAAGTGGCTCTAACTTCCAGCTAATAGAGAATACTGGGTTTATGTGTCCAAGTGTGTTGTTATTGACTGAGATTTAGTTTTAGATTAACAGCAGACACTTCATAACATGTTGGATGAGACATTAAAATCAGTGATATATTTATTCTCGCACTGATCACTCTCATGCTTTTCCCGTTATGACACAACGCAAATCATATGGCACGAGATCCAATATGTTTGAATGAATCAAATTTCCCCCTGTTTTGACCAAACTGGCCAGTTATGAATCACTGAAGTAAACATATAAGGTATTTTGGCTGCACTTATTTGAAGTACTTTGGGTGCACATGTTAGCTTTTCTCTAATATTTGTTGAAGACTGACAAGGACATTTATTTTGGAGCAGTCTGAATATAAATACTCCACAGCTGAGCTGAGAGCGTCACAGGTCTAACAAGGTTTCGATTCAGCTCGAGCACAAGAAATCATGTTGAGTAATTACGTCTTCCTGAAGTCACAGTGAGGTACATTTGGAGTCTTTTAGGCTGATTTCACAGAGGCAGAAACTCATCATCACAGGGCTCGATCAAAGAGCAACATGCCGAACAATTAGCTGCGGTAAAAGACTTCCACAGCTGTGTTAGTAAATAAATGTGAGTATGTGTCTGTTGATGATGCTGATCTGGCTCCGGGCTGGACATGGATTTCTTTGACTGTTCTCAGTATTGACTTTTTTAAACAACAGGGTCCCACAAAAGTGAATTCAGGTTTGTGTTGCCCTCTGTTAATTGCCCATTAGAATTATTTCAGCTTATAACAGTCCCATGTAAAATTAATTTGTTTTGTGTTGCAACTGATTTCTGTTTTTTTACTGTTTTTTGTAAGTTTAAAGGCACTTGAACAAGTTTTTTTATCAATATAAATCTAAAACCACTTGATACTTTCAGGGCCAATACTAAGATTTTGTAGATACTTAGGTCTATGTCCCTTTAATAAAAAAATATTGTGTTTTCACATTTTTTATTATCAAACTGTTAAATGACATTGTCTATAAACTTTAAACACTATTTCTAAGTGTGACATGGTCTTTTATAGTCTTTATCATGGAATGAATGGAGCTGCATACAACCACTTGTTGTCAAGTGACTTAAGTTTCACGCTAAGATCACATGACAACAAGTACTTTCCCTACCAGGTCGATGTTGTTTCTATATCCACGACGTTCTACTTCCGCGATTGCTCAGTTGCAACTGGAAATTCCGACGGATGTCCTTTTCAGCCGGATGTCCTTTTCAGCCGGATGTCCTTTTCAGCCGGATGTCCGTTACCTTCCTCTTTCTTTGTGTTGGAATTTTAACCCCCGGTGGATTTCTGAGGACTATGGTTAACTTTTATTTATTTATTTATTTATTTGACAGGGACAATGCAAACAGACATAGTGACAAAAACAAAGCTTGTCACTGAAGTGCTGCATAAAAAGTTTATAGCAAATGCTAATTTTCAACTCCAGTCCCTGGTTGGGCTTTTATACAAAATAAAATTTACATACTTAACTATTTCAATTCAAAAAATCAAAACATGATATAAAAACAACTCCAGTCCTAATAAATAGAATAATAAACATAGTATTAAAACATGCATCTCAAATACAAATCTGACCTACTTACAATAATTAAAAATGAGTACACTTTTGGTTTGTTTTTAACCAGTTTTTGAGCCTGAAGGTAAACACTCTAAAGTCAGTTATAGTCTTGATGTCAGATGGTAATGAGTTCCAGAGTTTAGCGCTCTTCACAGAGAAGGTAGTCTGACCTAAGCTGGTCCTGCAGTATGGTATTTTGCAGTCATGATTTGAGGAACTTCTAGTGACTCTGGTGCTGCTCAGTCTCTCAACAAATGAACTTAGTGGCTTAGGTGCTAAATAATTAATGCACAAAATTGCTAAAGCTCTCAAAATTCATTAAATTATATTTCTTAATGATGATACAATAATGGTAATGTGTTGGTTTTTTATCCATGATTTTTATAGCTCTGTTGTATACGGAACCTATGCATTTGGTTGCAGTGGGAGCAGCTTGTGCCCATGCTGTCATGCAGTACGATACATGAGTAAAGATCATAGCATGCATGTATAGCAGGGCTGCCTGTTTTGGGATGTAGCTTCTAATTAGTTTGAAACAGTTGAGATTACTTTTTATTGTTTTTAAGATTTTCTTTATGTGCTTGTCAAATTTTAGTTGAGGATCTAGAACCAATCCTAGATATTTAAATTCTGTAACTGGATGAATTTCTTTATTTTGTATATTAATATTAAATCTACCTTTCAAATCAAGTTTTTTAATGGAAAAGCACATGGAAACTGTTTTTGAGAGATTTAGAACTAACTGATTTTGAATGAGCCATTGTTGGATGTCAGACATAGTAGTTCTGACATCCAACTGCTCCTCAGATCTCTGCAGAGTAAATCCAGACAGCTAGCTAGACTATCTGTCCAATCTGAGTTTTCTGTTGCACCACTAAAACTACTTTTGAACGTACACGTTCCACCAAAACAAGTTCCTTCCCGAGGCTATATTGAAGCGGCACCGGGGCTCCGTCCGGCACTTAGCACCACCCATGACGATTGTGATTGGTTTAAAGATGCCAATAATTCTCCCATCCCGGAATGCTGTGTGGACTAGCCAGACCCTCCTTTGCAGCGCTGTGGTGGAAGGTCTGGCAATGCGAGACTAATGTTTTGATAAAACCACAGGTTTTATTGGCATGAAGTCCAATGTGACATCAAAAGTCTCATGTTTTCCATATTATTTTACGACAATAAGGTTTAAATGCTGTTGCAAAGCCTTCCCTCTCCAGCCAAGGAAACAGTTACGGTCTTTATTCATATATTAATTGTTGGCTTAAAAGAAATTAGAATTTAGGTCATGTCCTCAGTATTGTTTTTGGGAATTTGGGGATTTTAATGACCTGAGGAGGAGTTTACATTATCCAGTCACCACATAATGGATTTTTTAAAGGCTGATTATTTGAAACAGCATTTAGACCACCATGCAGGGATAGAGAATATAATCGGAAAATTCTATGAATTAATTTCTCAGAGAAAAGTTTTTTGGTGTCTAGTCAAACATTTTTTAGGGAGGATTTGGACTCAACTTCAGTATTTGCAAAATCCTGGCTACAGCAGTGCCATTAATGCGTTATTTTTAATATCACAGATGTCTTGTGACAGTATTGTAAAAGTGTCACATTGGAATATGGCTTGTAAATACTGCTGTGTAAGCCCAGCATTAAGCCAGTTCCCATACAACTGCCAGGTGGAGAACACCCTTTCATAGTAAGGTACAGAGGGGGAAAATCCAGATGTTATCCGCGGAGAACCAAATTAGCTCGCAGTGTGGTCACCGCCTGAGGAAACATCTTTCATGGACTGTAAATAATTTATGTCCACCCATCCACGACAGCTCCATTGAACGTTAATGAGGCCTAAACTTAGATATACTGTATAAGGCTTAAGGCTGTCAGCATGGTCTTTAATCACACACTCCCACACACATAAAGTTTTCTTTCAGCAACATACTATACATCAACTTTCAGTTTCAATTTTGGATTTGATGTTTCACACTCAAGTGAAACAAGTTGAAGATGATCAGCCTTGTGGTAGGTGTAGGTCTCTTATTATCATGCACTGAGTTTTCTACACCCAAAATTATGGATTTTCAGATGCAGCTGTGTGAGGTTTCAATGTCACAGAGGGATACAGATATTCCTTCCCTTTAATTACTAGTAGTATAACTGTTACCTGTAACAAGACCTTTGGAAAGATGTTTTAGTGTTTAAAATGGGAATATTATACAAATCATAGGGCAGCCACTGTGTTTATTTTTAACCCTGTGCTTGTAATTTAGTTAAGTTTCGAGACCTCCTAACTACATATGTAAGGTACAGCTCTCCAGCCTGCAGGCTGTTAGAACCCCAAATCATCAGTTGTACAGAACAAATACAGATGTACCCCTGGGGGTCACAGGGTTAGAGAAAAATACTGATTTGGTAAACAGGTCAATAAACAGACGCTCACTTTAGCAACAGATGAGAACATTGTGAGGTAAAAACATTAATTTGTGAGGATGGAGCACTTAGTCAATATGCGTTTTTTTAAATTTATAAGATCTACAATCAATCAATAAAATAATTTAATTTGTATTTAATGATTACAAATGAAAGCAAAAGATTGACTTGAAAAATAAGACGATTTTCCATCAATCCATCCATCCATCGTCATTCGCTTATCCGGGGTCGGGTCGCGGGGGCAGCAGCTCCAGCAGGGGAGGCACTCAGATGCCCAAACCACCTCAACTGGCTCCTTTCAACGCAAAGGAGCAGCAGCTCTACTCCAAGCCCCTCACGGATGACTGAGCTTCTCACCCTATCTCTAAGGGAGACGCCAGCCACCCTCCTGAGGAAACCCATTTTGGCCGCTTGTACCCTGGATCTCGTTCTTTTAGGAATGACCCAGCCTTCATGACCATAGGTGATCGGTTGATCGAGAGCTTTGCCTTCTGGCTCAGCTCTCTTTTCATCACAATAGTGCGATAAAGTGAATGAAATACCGCCCCCGCTGTGTTGATTCTCTGGCCAATCTGCCACCCCATTGTCCCATCACTCGCGAACAAGACCCCAAGGTACTTGGACTCCTTCACTTGGGGTAAAGACTCATTCCCTACCTGGAGTAGGCACTATTTTGGTTTCCTGCTGAGAACCATGGCCTCAGATTTAGGGGTGCTGATCCTCATCCCAGCTGCTTCACACTCGGCTGCGAACCGATCCAGTGAGTGCTGAAGGTCACAGGCCGATGATGCCATCAGGACCACATCATCTGCAAAAAGCAGCGATGAGATCCCCAGCCCACAGCAGAGTCCGACTTACTGACGAGAACCCGGACACAGCTTTCACTTTAGGCCCTGAGAAGGGACCCCCTCACCCCATACTCCCGCAGCACCTCCCACAGTATGACCAAAATAAAATCTATTTCCAGAACAATACATTATACTGAAGACATGTAATAGCTGTACCATCACCCATCAGGCTATTTAATGAGGTGATTAATCATAGTGATAAGGAGGTGCTGTGCTACTTATGTACTGTAAACTGTAAATGTGTAGAGTGAGGGAAATGAGGCACATCCCACCACACATACCGACCCCCTACCCCTAAACACACACACACACACACACACACACACACACACACACACACACACACACACACACTCTCACACACACACACACACAGGATACATTATTTATAATGGCAGAGTGCACAGACATGCTTTCTGAGGTAGTGACATAATGTCAGGTTAGAATTAATCAGCCTAGCTGCCAGTCTGCTTTTTTTTGTTATGGAGGGTGGACAGTCGGACCTGTAGCAGTTGGCAGGTCTTCTAAAGGTTCTATAGGACAGTAAAGAAGCATGGTATAACAAGTATGGGGGTAAGAAATATATGGTCTATATAATCGGTTGATATTTGCTTTTATCATCAACAAATTGATTGCAAATGGTTATATAGTTATCTAGATTTGGTGGAGGAGGCTCTGGTCTTTGAGCAGTTATTAGTTAAATTAACAATACCAAAAGATTAGCACACAAGGAGGTAGGGGTGGTGGAGGAAGCTGCAGAAGGCTGTGTAATTTGTGGTTGTGGTTTTCCTAAAGATGATTTTCTGGTCAGACAGTGCATTGTTACCAACAAAAGGTTTGAGACCAAGGATTTTAGGTAGAAACTTGACAATTTTCTCAGTGCCACATTTGTCAGTCATGGGTACCTGGTACCCTGTATGCACACAACCCTACACATGTACAATAAATATCACTATGTTTGAAGAGGGACACATTTCTCAGAAACATCTCCCAAGCCACAGCTTCCAGCTCTTCCAGGACCCAGAACCCAAGGTGTTCCCAGGTCAGATGGGAAAGGTAATCCCTACTGAGCATGTTCTAAGTCTGCCCTGGGGTCTCATACCAATTGGACGCCTGTAAAAACCTCTTAAGAGGGGTGGCCTGGTTGCTCGCCCGGTAGCATATGACCCCATGTACTAAGGCTCTCTCCTTACCACAGTGGCCCAGGGTTCCAACTTTACTAAAAAAATTATCTTTAAAAAAAACAATCTCTAAAGGGAGGTGTCCTGGAGGAATTCTTGTCAGATGCTACCTCAGCTGTATTCTTTTTGTCTCTTTCTTTCCTTGTTTCCTCTCTGTCTTTATATCTCTATTCCTGCTAATGCTGCGCCAATTGAACCTATCGATTTTGTGTTCCATCGTACGCTCACTCGTGAACAATCCCCCTGACATACTTGAACTACTTTACTTGGGGCAGTAACTGAGCAATTGACACTGTTTAGTTTGATCCTCTGTTATAAAGAATATACTCTATTTTGATATTGTATTGTTCTGCTAGCTGTCTTTATATTTTATTGACTTTTCTTTTAGATCCCCTACCAGAATTCATTCAAGTATAGTTAAGCTCAGAGATGTCAAGCAGTCTCTTTAGTCTTTAACAATATGTGGCAGAGGGAAGTAGCAGGTTAGTCTGCTCACAGAATCAACTGATCTCTGTGCACTTGTCTATTTTCTCTTGTTCTAGGCATCCAGAAATGTATGTCATCTTGTCATTTATTGGGACGCGGTGGGCGTCTTGGCTGTGTAATTATGAGGTCTATGGGTTTATGTGCGTAGTGCGGCGAGACACTTCAAAAGAAAACAGACGCAGTGGAGAGCTAATTCAGTTGTTTCCTTACTGCCAACATGCAGACCTATGCACTTAAAATATATGTTGGTGGGATCGGGTAACCTCTGTGTCTGCAGAGAACACAAAGAAAGTGCTTTAAACCTCATGGTGTCATATTAGAAGGCCTGCAGAGCACTGACGTTTGTTTTAGATTAACCAATTAAAAAACATTTCAAGACTATACACGCAGACAAAGGCAGATCTTAGTTATTTTGCCTACTTGTCTAAAAATGTTTGGACATGGTCATGTTTTTATCCATACTGGGAATTTTCAGGATTGTTTTTAATTAAATAATCAAGTTTAATTTAATTCAATTGTAAGTGGCCCCCAGTGGTTAGAAAGCATGTCTATCATAATGTTGAAGCAAATTAACATCTGGCGCTCTATTTTCCGAATCAAGGACAGATCACAGTCATGTGCAATCTGCCCAGTGTGTCGGGGCCAGTGCCAAATACACTTTTGGTAGTTTCATGGCCAGGCACCTGTGGTGCACTTGGATGGGGTGGTATCAAAAAGAATACTACTACTATACTACTATATACTATACAATAATAGCTGGCTGTGCTAGAGGCTTTGACTATCATTTCCAGTCACATTCACTACATTTGTTCTCTCTCCGTCATAATGCACAATGACAGTTTGGGAATCCTGTGGAGAGTTTTCCTCAGAGGAGACTTATGGTTGTGTGGGACCTGCAGAGTTTCACATAAGAACATACATAAATATACATGACTACATTTAAGTTGAATTCACAAGATGTTTTCTGTGCTGTCTGTTTCATTACCATGAACACACACACTGTAGTTTATTTTGACTCAATCCCACATGCACCGTCCCGCTGCCAGAAATACTCAAATGAGCACCAATAGGAACCAGTAGAGTAGTATCATTAGGAGCCAGTAGGCTTGGGGGTTATTGGGGCAATAAAAAAATATTATGCATATTATAAGAGCTATTTGCGATCATTAATTCCATTTTTCAATAACCAAATTGTATTTTAAATGCATCAATAAAGTCCCCACCTGGTTAGGAATGTGTCTCACGAACCAGGTGTGTGGTGTAACATGTAACAAAATGTCAGCAGGTACTGAGGTCTAGGATGAGTCATGGTTTGGCATCACTTATACCATGCATACAAGTGTGAATCATAGCCATTTAAAAAAGGCCACGAGTCCAAGTCAAGTCTCAAGTCTCTGGCCGTCTGATCTGTCCCTAACACTGTATTGTTAAATCTTATTAATTCAAAGCATGTCCTGTAGCTACCATCCATACAGTACAGTATCAAAATCAGTTGTAGGATAACTTTATGGGGTCTACTTAACACATCCCTCTAGCCGTGACCTGGTGAAATATTAACCCTGTCCAATGTTTTCTCAGTTAGCCTTTTAAAATGATATCAGATTAGTAAACAGAATGTGCCTTTGGAACATAGGATGAATGGTTGCTGATAATGGGCAATGCAGATATTGCATTAAAGATCAGCCACTTCTTTCTACAACAGTCGAGAACCCTTTTGCAATTATGTAAGTACATAATGTAATCTGAAAACTGCTGCCCTTGTTAAAAAAACAATGCAACTGATCTCAGCTGGTATTCTGTCTGGAATGGAGTGGAATGGAAATTTCTAAGTAACCCCAAACTTTTGACCGGTAGTGTGTGTGTGTGTGTGTATATATATATATATATATATACTGGGAATATCATGTAACTTAACAAATGAATGGCTTGCAGTACCAGAATATATTTTACAGCTTGTTATACATGTTCATCGCCAGTGGCAGTGTATTACTGCGGTACACACTGGAACATGTTCACATACCACTTGCGTCATAATTCTTTCAACAAACATAGATAACCAGTAAAGAGAGGTCTTAGAGGAAAACCAAGCAGTGGATTTTGGTGTCTTGTGTGTTGTGTTGTGGCTTAAAATGTGTTTGTTTGCTGCTGTTCATTTTTGATTTAACAAGCTCCCGCCTCACTGCAAGATCTCTGACCACAGGCCTCGCCTGGTGTTCATGCGTCAGTATCACTGCCACAGATAAACTCAAGACACGCCATATCCAAACAATTCCCTTATATGCTAGTAGCACAGATAAATTAAGTTTTCCTGTGCGACTTACATACAGTATGATAACGATAAGAAGGATTTCCAGGTAAACGAGCAAAAGTACCAAACTTTGTAATAAAGTGTATGAATCCAAACCATTACAGTCCACTGTACAAGTATGTTTTTGCATAGTGTACACTTGTTAAAACCACCGCCTTTAACAATAGTAAAGACAAATATTGCATTATGTTTTAAATTTAAAATTAGTCTGTCTCTGTTGAGCAATGTTCACAATTAGAGACTGCAGACGCTTCAAAAAGCTGGTAATTGGAGCCATCCCAGGTGTCCCTCACATGATCTTTACTGACCCAATGTCTATAAAAAATGGTTGCCCATATTTCAAATTTGCAAATGCAAAATAATCAAATTAACAATTATGTTCTCTCATTGCAACTGACTGACTTTTGTTTATATTACATCAGATTAGCTACCCCTATTGATTAATGATACAAGCTTTTTCACAGATGTGAGTTAAACTGGACGTTCATTAAGTTTTACACAATTTATAAAAGTAGGCAAAAACTAACACTTTTAGTTACTTGTATTTTTCATGGTGTCCCTGTAACTTTGGGGGGGGAGGGGGGGGGGGGGGGTGGGTGCTACATCTATGATTTATGGGCCATTCCAAATGTTTTGCAACTAAAGAAAAGACTAACTTTTTTAATTTCAATGATTACACGTGTTTTTCACTATGTACAAAATATGATTATCATAGAAACTTATATTATACAGATCATAAATAAATACTGGCTTATCAGTTGGTTATCGGTATTGGCTGACATTTTCATATCGGTGCATCCCTAGTTTTAATCTTATGCTCTATTCAGTTGTGTCTTCTTTCACAGGAATATGTGAATAAGTGATAATGATCAGATACTGTTAGACCAACGCTATCCTGCGGAACTCATCACAACACCACTTGTAAGGTAAAGGGTACCCACATGTGTTTTGTGTCCTCAGGGGGAGAAAGGATTCAGTGGTACTGCTGGAGCTGCTGGAGCTCAAGGCGCCCCGGTGAGTTGATACTGATTACAGAATGCTGCATGAAGTGATTTTACAATGTAAACGTGTGATATCTGTCAATTATTGAAGGCTTCAGTTTTTCGATATATTGAAGCTAAAACACTTCTGTGTAATGAATATGCAGCGATTACAAGTCAGAAACAAATTGTGATGACAGATCAATGTATTAATATAGGCTGTTAGAGCATAATTCACAAAGTGCTCAGTGTTATAGCTCCTGATGAATGCAGAGGCAGACTGCTTACAAGACACAATTCCTGTTAACTCAGCATTCTGTAGATATAACAAGCAACTCGTTTTTAAATGGTCCCATAAAGATTTCAAGGACAGAGTAATCAGGACGTAAACATGAGAGCTCGGATTCATTGTCACTTTTACACAGTGTTGTGTGCTAGTAAACTCACTGCCCACACACACACACACACACACACACACACACACACACACATGCAAGGGCAACGAGCAGTCAGGCTCGATTAACTGCTGAAAGAAATTAATTAATGTATGGCAAAATGTTCTATTTTTTGCAGTCCATGCTTTCTTACTAGGTCGTTATGACTAACTAACTATCCATACTGGAAGCAGAATGGTTTGCAAAAAAATCAGTTAAACCTAACAGAAAAAAATCTTTGACCTTATTTTTTCATAGAACAAGAACGTATCTGGATATCCTGTGATGTTTGTTTTAAAATCCACATGTATCATAACTGTGGCCATGAGAGGCCATTGGAAATGCTGTCATATTAAAGGGGCTGTACAACTATTTTAAATCATAACTGAATGAATGTTATGCCATGTTTATGTACTCTAAATGTTCACACTTTTACATGCTGTGTCTGTAAGTGTCAGACTGGTTAACTCATTGCTGTCGCACACCCCAACCACACACTTTATAGGAGGTAGTGTCTCAAGCAAAGCACACGTACAGATGTGCATAAACACACAAACTAGGGGACTTGTTTTTTCTGTCTTTTCTAATTACACAGCTTTCAGTACTGATATCCAAACACCCAGTTTGTCTGGATGTAGGTTGCACACGCTGTACAAAATACAGTGGACACCCATGTTTACATGTGCATGTGAACACACACAGACCTTCATAGGTCCACAGTAGCAGACAGCATCGCGTGCAGAGCAGCTCCCCACTGCATCCCAAAACCCAACCCTCCCTTCCCAATCAAGCTGATGTTTGCATGGAATGCTGGGAAACAAAAGCTGTGAATGCAGGTTTTATGATTGTAAATAGTTTTACTATATGACATTGTCCCACTTGTTATTGCCTTGCAACAGAGGCTGCATTAAACTGTCTCTATGTACAGTGTGTTTGATCATCAAACGTAGACACAACCAGGCAAACAATGCCTTTATGTATGTAGTCACAAATGCATCCCTGAATGAAGGATGATGAGCAAAGCTGAAATCATCTAAACAAATGTTGTAATACTATATTATAATATGGATTTGTTGCCTCTCTACAAGCTAGGTTAGAGCTGACGTCCCTAAGTATCTGAGGATGGCCAGACACATTTAATGTCTGGTATACTATATGGAATGATATGATGGCAAGGGATGCTCAGATGTTTTGTACCTATACCAATCACACATTTTAAAAACAAAACTTTTTTAGAAACAAAACTAGGGGCTTTTTGTGTGCTACATTTTGTGCTAAACTAGGCTTAACATGTTCTGGTCCTGTCTTTGTCCTTAATGCACAGAGAAATTGATAGATGACAGCTATAAGCCCAGTCATCCCTCATTGTGCCAGGCTGAGGGAGGAACAAAGCAGCAATATAGGCACAAGAGCTCCAGTGCACACCTGTAATGTCCAGATTGATTCAATCTTGTTCTTCTTTGGGCAAACAAGGTGTGCCCCGCCGCTACGGGTCTTCTAATCTGATTTTGGATTAGATGAAAAAAAGGTGCAGGCAATTTATTGAAACGTCAGACTAGAGGCCCAGTCACATTAGCATTTAACAGTCGCTGTGTTTGAAATCACTCCCTTGTTCACTCATTCACTCCCTATAAGTTAGACAATCAAAAGTTTACTTTAAATCCAGCAGTGCATTGAGGGCACTACTTTTTTCATTCCATTTGGGTGTTTTTTGAAGACACTATATACAGTAGCCTTCAAAAATCCACACTCAGAATTCATACATTAAAATAAAATGCTGTCCAGTAAAAACAATGCACTATATAATAAATAGGGAGTGGCTTCATCACTGTGACACTGTAAGTGAAGGTTTGAGACAATATTCATTAATTTTGATAGCATCGTGAAAATCTGTGGATCCGCTCGTAGAGGTGAAGTAAACGTACATTGCCCAATTTCAAACTGTCTTGACAGTGCTGCCCTTTGAAGGAATAAGACCGACAGTGGTGGAAGAAGTATTCAGATCTTTTACTTAAGTAAAAGTAACAATACTTACAATACACTGTGAAAAAAATACTCTGTTACAAGTAAGTCCTGCATTCAAAGTTATACTGAAGTAAAAGTACAAAAGTGTTGGCATCAAAATATACTCAAAGTACCGAAAATAAAAGTACTCATAATGCAGAATGGCCCATTGCACAATCATGTAGGTCTATATTATATTACTAAATTATAATTATTGATGCATTTATGTTTTCATCACTTTAATGGTGTAGCTGATATAGGTGGGACTTATTTGTTTATGTACTTTTTTGTTTTATGTAGCTTAATCTATAATATTACATCATAATGTATTAGTTGGCTTATATTTTGTATTAATATTCTACTTTATAAATCTACAAAGTAACTAGAGCTGTCAACGTGGAGTAGAGTAAAAAGTACAATATTTGTCTCTGAGATGATGTCAAGTAGAATTATAAAGTAGCATAAAATAGAAATACTCTAATATAGTAAATGTACTTAGTTACATTCCACCACTAGAGACCCAGACAGTCCCAATAGAAGGAAGATATATTGATTTTATACAACCCAGCAGTTGATACAACTGGTAAACTTACTCTCTGGTTAGCGACAGCTACCTCATCTGTCGTCCTACCCTCTCCTGTTCTGCCCTCTGCTCACCTCAGGGTGAAGGTATGACGCTGTCTCGATAACCGGGATCTGCTAAAGACAGATCATATATCCCCATCCATCCACAGACTTGCGGGTATGCTGATGAGAGACGGATGAGTAAGATGAATGTTACGATGCAGGGCCAACGTCACTCTAATGTGAATTATTTGCTATCACCCTGATCGGTGCTCATGTTTTCTCCAGAGAAACGGATGCATCTCATATTTCAATCTCTATCACCATCACCACTAGGGCTGAACGATTTTTGAAAATAATCTAATTGCGATTTTTTTCCCAAATATTGCGATTGCGATTCGATATTCGATTATTTTTTTAAGCTCTTTGTCTTCTGTATTATTCAACAAAGACAAACAATAAATCATTTTATAGTATGAACAACACACAATTACACACTAGACAGTTAAATAAGTAAAAAAAAAAAAAAAAAAAATAAATAAATAAATATATATATATATATATATATATATATGCACAGAGAGGAGCTGCCTCCAGCCCCTCCCCCTCGTGAAGTTGCGTGCCGTGTGCATGACACCGAACGTTGCACTTGTTCAGAGAGGCTATCGTTACGTTGGCATGTTGCTGGTGTTCTTGCCGTGGGATTAACTGTACTAATAAAACTGTTGAAACACCGCGGCCACGCTGCTGTGAAAGCTCCCCGAACGTCATTTATCAGTCTGATTGTTACCCCTCTCAGTAGCAGCTCCTCCACTCATATCTTTATATGCTAACCGCTAACCGGAGCTAACCGCTAATCAGAGCTAATCGTTGCCAACCGAGCCTTCAGTTCTGCGTGCCTGTATCCATTAACTGCATGTATGGACTCAAGCCCGAATAAAACCCTTCATTTTATTAAAATGGCTGTAAAAGTTTTAAACTACAACTCAGAGTTGTTTGAATGACAGAAATCAGCTCAAGGTACGGCGTAGCATTAGCGTGCTAGGTTATGCTTTTTCTGCGGAGTGCAGACTGATTAGCTCTTGCAAGTCACGTGACCAAATCGCAGCCTTTGCGATTAGGAAATCGCGTTTTAACATATCGCGATATTATCGCAGATGCAATTAATCGTTCAGCCCTAATCACCACCAAATACCTTCTCTTTGGAACCTAAAAAGCCACAGAACTTGAATCAGTGTTAATAGTTTAGTTTGAATCCCAGTCAATCCACCATGATCTGACAAACCATTTGGATTGAATTAAAATTGTCTATTTGGCTTTTCTGAGATTAAAATGTGACATTGACTGATATCTTTGACAAACAGACACAGAGAGGAAGACAGAGTACACAGGAAGTTGTCGTGATGTTGTTACTGAGGTAAAGCCACCATGTCAGACACCCACTGATATCCAGATCTATCAGACTACTTTAAACCCAGAGCATATCACTTATTTTACTTTATCGCACATACCCACACAGCAAGCTTATCTGTAGTGGAATCATCAGTGCAGGTTCACATAGTCTGAACCCAAAGCACTTTGATCCTCCAGTAGGATCCATTTGGATTTGTATGACAGGGAGGGAGACTTTAACAGAGCCACTTTTCCAAAGCCTTTAACTGTTCCTAGATCATAGTCTAACATCTGTTAACTGATGCATTACATGACAGGACATGGCATAATGTAACCCCTATTCATATTTACTTAATTCACTTATATCAGTATTATTTCCTGTGTTTAAAGACAGTTTCCAAATTGTGGGGATCTACTTGCCAAGACACCAAAATAGTAACGGACACTTCTCTTACATTAGTGCACATAATTGGATATTTCCATCAATCTGTTTGAGGAGGATTTCAAATTTGAAAAGAAATATATTAAAAGAAACACCAGCAATTTAAAAAAAGCATTTAGATATTTTAATCATTAAAAAGCACATGCAATAAACAGTGACATAAACTGTTTTTTCTTCAAATTTCAAATAAATGAATTGTGGAACCTGCTTTTCATCCATTATATCCTGCAGCAGAAAGCACAAAAACCTGTACTGCCACACAACGCCACACTGTATGCTTCCATGTCTGTCTATCAGCCTTGTTTTACAGCCCACTCAGTTGCCTTTAGTTTTCAGCAGTGTGTAACCTCTAATAGCATGTCTTGAAATAGGGCATGTGCATATCAATTGTCTGTTGGCTAGACAATGGTAACTGTAAGACGATGGACCTTTAACTGACAGTTAATTCTTTGGCTAGTTGATATGCCAAACGTGTTAGCAAACAGCTTATTTACACATACAAAAGACACAGAGCAACATTAGTATTCATTTGGAGTCGTGTTTCCGGCCACCTGGCAAATACAACGGCCAACAATATTCAACCTCCTTTTTTGCTCGGTTTTGGGTTCCACCAACTCCTGAGGGAAATATCTGTCTCTTTAGCTGCTAAACGCTCCGCTATGTTCACCAGCTAGTCTAGCGCTCTTTAATTGAAAACAGCTGCAGTTTAGTTTAATGAGAGAATAGATAACAGTAGAGTCTTCATTAGTAAGTCGATCTTGAGGTGAGATTGTTTTGTCTGCTGTTTCCGAGGTTAAAGTGGCTATTTGTAACTTTCAATTTGTGTTGATTCCAGCGGCTCCTTTGGACAACCACATTGCGCAATCTGAAGTTAGTTTATGAATGAAATAGACATATTACATACCTGAGGGCCAATTCAGAGTCGGTGTTAAATCATTTACAATCCCATAATTGTCTCCATGTGTTGAAAGCCCAACCGAGTGTGACACGGGTTTTGCCAGTCGTCTTTCATTTTTAGCTTTTAGTTGTTCTTCGTTTATTTCCTTTTTTTGTGATGGTCCTGCCCCAGTATCAGCCATAACTACAACAGATAACTTCTAAAATTAAATTAAAATACAATTAGGTCTATATAAAGAAATCTCCTGCTACCTTTTACCTGCATACTCATTAACACAGGCTTTTCCGGTGTTAAGCCGAAATCTGTGACCCATCAGAATGTGTGCTCTGTAGCGCCATCTACCTGCTGAAAATCATTTTGTGACTTCGCAGGAAAAATCAGACCTGGGCAGAGGCATTAATAAAAACTATATAAAACTAGCGTTCCTTTCACTGTTAGTCTCGTTTGCTGTTACAGGTCATTTATGATGATCGGATGGAACATTACACAGTTTCAGAAACATTTAAAAGTTACATATAGTCAGTTTAAGAATAAGATGGCAAGCTTACTTAAGGCCAGCATTGATGAAAAGACCAAAAAGAGGTCAGCATAATGAAAAGTTTGTAAATCTACAGTACAGTTTCAAGGCAACTGAGCAAACATGATTATGAAGACTGTGTTAAATGTTTGAACGCTCCAGAACAGGGACCTTGGTGGACCTTGGGTATGATGGCAATCATAGCTATATGCTTCCAGTGTAGACACAGTGTGCATCCAGCAGAGGTTCAATGACTGGACTTAGGTGTGAACACACATGGTCACAGAGACCACTGAATATTTAATGGTCTATCAATGTTGTATTCGAATGAGGAATGTTGCATACCACAGCATTTTACAGCATCTTACAGTGCATTCAAATATTCAGAATAAAGATAAAATACATCAATTATGCTATACATATAATTTTTGTCAAACCCTCACTGTGTCGTCCACAGGGTGTCCAGGGACCTCCTGGCGAAGCTGGCCCAAAGGGACATCAGGTAAAATGTGATCTGACTGAAAATAATTTGTCAGAATCGTTGGTGAATTAAATTCATTCCCTTCAGTTGTTTATTTTCTGTTCTTGAATGTATTTTTAGGGAGAGAGAGGCTTGCCTGGGCCACAAGGACCACCTGGACTAAATGGAACTCTGGTTGGTACAACATCATCACTCTTCAGTTTTTTTCAACATGCTGAAATGATTCAGTGATGATTCCCAGTATTGGTACCTCATTTGTTTCAGCAAACAATTGCTGCATGGGTTCACGTCACCTGTTACTGCACTAGTGAGTGTCGAGGCACTTTAGGGACAGCATGTACATTCCATGCATTAAGGTCTCAGTATGCTTCAAACAAAGTGCTTTTCAGATCATCAAGCAGCATCTGAAGGAGGAATACATAGTTTTTGTAACTCTATGAAAGTCCACTTAGTGCAGCAAGTGGCCATGTGTGCAAAGGTCTTAAAATGAAGCACGGCTTGAACTTTTCTTTCAATGTCTCTCTTTAAAAAAAAAATTGTACGGTTACTTCCGTCACATTTTGTGTATACAACCAAATGAACACCTTGAAATAGGGAAAAGTTGTCAGAAAGTTTTTGCCATTATCTCCATTTGCACAATTCTTTGTTTAACACTAAAAATATGTAGATGTGTGCAAGACACAGAACGCTTGAAAAGAGAGATTGGGGAGGCAGTGGAATGCAGTCAGAAGAAGGCTATGATGGCAGGCTTTTTGCCTCACCTTCACGTGTGAGCATTTGGAACAGCTATCAACACTTTGGCTCTTGGACACGGCCTATTAAGTCTATTAAGGACATCCTACGACCTAATTTGTTGGAAGCATATTGAGGCCTTTACTCCTGCACAGTAAAGCTCTTTGCTGGAAGGTGAAAAGAAGCAGCTGGCCACATGGAGGTAGCACATGTCTCTCAGTAGTGCAGTACATAGGGAATTTGGTATTCCAAATTGGGAGAAAACCGTAAAGGAATCCCCTGCCCAAAACAAATCTTGAGTAATTAAAGGCTATTGACTATTGTCCCAATTGGCAGTGGAAGAGGGACATTTGGTCAAATGTTACCTTGTCCAAGAAATCTAGAAGGGGCTCATACAGTCAGCTCACAAAGGCTTGCCACGACTGATCATGGTACTGATCCTGCATGCCTACTTGGCCCACATTTAATCCTTATGGGAGTGAAACATATAAAGCATATTCCAAATTGTCACCTATAAGTAAGTAACAGGGTCCACCTGTTTTCACATTTGTCTTTGAGCAATGTAGTCTTATCTCCAAGTCTACAATTCACATTACTGTCTCTGCAGTGGGCTCATAATGAGATCATTAATTCAGCCCAGACGCCATATGAGTCCATTTGATTTACTTTGCAATGCCATTAAGGCGGTGAGTGGCTGTTAATTTAGAACTAGAAGTCAGATGAGTGTGTGTGGTTTTACGGCTGTACACACAGTCAGGGCACCCCCCTCTGGTAAACAAGATTACACACAGCCAGATGCAATTACAGCCGAGCACTGTGAATACACAGACCTCCATGGTGATCATTGGACAATATGTCTGTATCTCTGCCGCCCTCTCGTGGTCAAAGTGTGACATTACAGAGAGATGAGAGGACACTGAATAGAAAGGCATTTACTTTAACATACGTAAAGGAAACATTTGGATGACCATGGATCACCATGTAAAACAGAAACTGATTTTGTATATTTTCTGTATCCTGATTCAACACGAATATGATCCTTATTTGGATTGATAAGGGACCGTTCGGTATTTATGGAATGGACCACCGGAGGAAAATAAGGGAGGGTCATGTCTTTTTATTCTTTGTTGAGGGGAGGGTCACCCAACAATTTCAAAGTGGCTTGTTTGGTGCATATTTTTCCATGTAGCTCTTAGTCTCGGCCCTCCTTCGCTACCAGATAGGTCTGACCCATGAGTTTGCTGGGGGGGCAGGGGAAGCACTGGTGCCACCCTGGTGGCTGAAACAGGTAATTGCATTGTTTAATATATGAGAATAATTACGTCTGGCATGATGAGATATTTTATAAATATCTTAAATGACACAACTAAATGGTGGTAGGTAATGCATCAGATTTCATATACTGCTTTAGTAAAAAAAAAATATTACCTGGCTGACGATGGGAGCAGCAGGACACAAAAAACGAAAATAACTGTTGCACTAGTCTGGACATCTTACCGTGCCAACCTTACAATAAAGGTTTCCTAAATGCCATGTATATAATAATATAATATAATATAATGTGATGTCAGCTTACTAATTGATTGTGGGTTTTGTGTAGATTTGGACTTTTATACGTTTATTCCACTTTGTTTAAACGGCGAAGTGGAGAGGCCTCGTTCACCTGTTTGGAGCTGGCTGGTGAATGTGACGCTCCTATAGGCCTTGCTGGATACACCGTGTCATTTACCTTTTTGTGGCTCTCCTGAATGCTGTGGATTACTTTTTTTTCGTGTCATTGGATTACGGCAAAATACAGATCTTTTTTCTCAACGTGTCTTAACGTTTTATGGTGTGACTGCGCTTTGTTTCTGCGTTTGGAGAGGCATCTCAACAGAATGTAGGTCCAACACTGATTGTTCACTGTTACATTTTAGTTGAATTTAAGTGTCGGGGCATTCCGCCACCGTCTGTCTATTGCGATTGGATTTCATAAGGGCGAATTGTTAAATTGTTACAATGTAATTTAAAATCTGCTTTAAAAATAAACGTATATGTTTTGGAATATAATGTTCAGCTTCGGCAGCTTTACCTATGTGCTAAAATATACAGTGACTGAGGAAGCCTAGTGAGTCCATAGCAGCCAGTGTTGAATTGGTTATATCCCAGTGTCCTTTGCTGAATGGTCTCAATGTTTTATTGTTTTATTTCATATGAATACTAGTTGACTAGAGGAGTAACTTAGTATTTGAAGTAATGCAGTAATGCATGAAGTGTGCAATTAGTTTCCATGCTTATTGTGTTTCCACAACAATGTTAGTGAGTAAATCTACTGAAATGGCCCCCACACCATAACAGAGGAGTGTGATGTGTAAGATGAGAATGCAGAGGTTAACTCATCTACATCATGGCTGTAAAACAATCAAAGGGCATCAGGGGGAGGGTCATGCCTCTTTTTCAAATCATTTTGGAGGGTCATAGAAAAATTATTACTGGCGAGGGGAGGGTCAAGTCTTTTTAGCCTAAAGGTCCCAAAACTCCTCCGGTGGCCCCTGAAATAAATAACGAACAGTCCCTAATTGGTTCAAATTTGATATTTTTTAGAGTGCAATTGGCTCATACTTTCTGTGCATTTGGCACATAAAGCCTTGATAAAAAAACAGCTAAAAGCTGGTGTAGCCTGCTGCAAAAATCTAAGTGCACAGAGGACACCTTTCCACTAGTCTATATCCTTCGCGTTCCACTTCCAGGATTGCTCCGGTGCTGCAGGAAATTCCACCGGATGCATGTATTTTCTGTTTCCTTCCGCTTTCTTTGTGTTGGAATTTTAAACTCCAGTGGATTCATGAGGACTATGGTTAACTGCTCCTCAGATCTCTGCAGGGTAAATCCAGACAGCTAGCTAGACTATCTGTCCAATCTGAGTTTTTGCAGCGGCTCTGTGCGGAGTTTATCACTGCCCATGACAATTCTGATTGGTTTAAAGAAATGCCATTAAACCAGAGCACGTTTTCCTCCCATCCCCGAATGCTATGTGGAGTAGCCAGACCCTCCTTCAGCGCGCTTTGGAGAAGGGTCTGGCAAAGTGAGACTACCTTTCCACAACCACAAGCTTCATATTTTTGTCTTGAACCCTCTCTTTCTATTCCTGTCATTAGAACAGAACACAGCTATGACATTATGCCTGCAGTGGGTGGGTCTCGGACTTATCTGACACCCATAAGACACAGACACATATAGAGTCAGGAGGAGGAAGTAGGATGAGTCACCCCTTGTATCTAGGCAACCACAATTAATAACCATACATAGATGTCAAAGTAATTGTTAGCTGACCCAGCCAACACCAATCAAATTTGTACATACTCATGGTTAACAGACATTACATTGTATTGTATGTATTGTAAATTGTTTCTTATTGCTTTAACTTGTGTATTTTATTTCCCTGTATTGTTACAATCACTGTGTTTCCACAGCAAACTATTAAGTTTAAAAATGGATTGTGTTAACGTACAAACTGAAAGGGCGTAAAATGTTCAGATGCAAATGTCTACGCATATATTTCAACCCTTAATCTTTGAAGCCTTTCATGTCTAACTTATATATGTACTATTAAATATGTAACATGTGACCAAGAAGGTCTATATACACCTGGTTCGACCCAATTGTGAACCCCAGGTTGAGCCATCATTTACGTCAACGTGTACAAATTATTTACAATATTTACAACACAAACCTCCATATCAATTCGATATCAGTTACATGTACATCAATAGAGTGCAATCAAATACCTCAAAGAAACAAGACCCTCTGAATACATTGATCACAGGAAAAACCATAGCAAAATACTATGAACCCATATTTCAAATGATAAAGTAGCAAATAAACAAACATTACACTAAAATTAAGGATTAAGCAGACACAAAACATTTTTTTTGTAATTTTGGGAACAGGGCCTACTGAAAAGGGAGAAAGGCAGCCTTTTCACAAGTGGTTATCCAATCTTAGCATAGCAACCGTACCTTGACACAGCACTCCTGTCAGGCTTTCGACTTCTCCACGTTGAATCTGTGTACATGTGGATTAGGGTAAGAGAGATACTCTGTATCCAAAGAGAACAAAGGGCGATGCCTTTTTTTGCCTTTGAAAATTACTAAGAACTTGGAGTGTTACATTTGCCACCTTTATAATGTGGTCATGTGGTGTGGCATGTGAGAATGGAAAGCCTGACAGGTTCAGCTAATGGTAGGTTGATGAAAGGCCTTCAGCTGAGATTCACACGTGGTTTAAATTAGGTGAAGTCTATATAAAGAAGACCTCTATTCAGTGTGTGGGTGCCTTTTTTTTGCCAAGGTTTTGCAGACGATCCTGATATAATATTGGGATGTGCATACACCTACACTACTCAAATAAATATTTTTGTATGTGAAATTTAGAATTGGGATTGATTGGTATTCATATTACGTGCATTCTAGGAGCTGAATCAACAAAACAAACAACAAATATACCGATTTGGGCAACAATAATGCATTGATAATGATACTCAGATTTTTATGGTTTGGCTTTTTTTATTGAAAATAGGGTCATGTTACCTTTTTTCTTTCACAGTCAAACAGATTACTGGAAAGTATATTTATTTGTGTGTGTGTTTCTCTGGTGAAGGCATGTGGGAAGATAGAGCTGGGCTCTTGATACAGCAGAATGCACTGTTGAATATGCAAACTGGTGTGTGTTTGCGCGCACAAAGTGTGGATGTGCATGAATTTGTATATGTGTGTGTGTGTGTGTGTGTGTGTGTGTGTGCCTGAGCCATCTCATTTCTCCCTCAGTGCCTCCTGACTAAGCCGTCACGCACTCTGTCACATTCAGCCCAAAGCACCGTTCCTGTCTCTTTCATCTCATTCTCTCTCTCCCTCTCATTCCTCTCCTCCCTTGTCCCTTTCCTGCCCTCCCTCTCCTTTCCCTTCTCTCCCCCAATATCTCTCTCCATCCAGGGAATCCAGGGCCCCCGGGGGCCGCCCGGAGAGATTGGCCAAGATGGTCCCAAGGTCTGTGCGTTGAACGTTATAATTAGTTATTATGCTAATGGCCTGCTGCTCCCCAGCCGCTCGGCTGTTCTCAGCCTGTTCTAACGCTTACCCTCCCTCCCTGTTATGTTGATGTTCCCGTAGAGAAAACTGCATTTTGCTGAGAGGGAGGCAAATTGTAGGTGTTTCTAAATACGTGATATATGCTATTATGCCAAGGACGGTTCATATTTGGACTGTTGATGTGTGTACACTTGTATTTCTCTCGTTCAAAGAACAAGTTTAAGTTTTACTCTTTTAGACATTTATGCAAAATGAGGTTAACAGTATTTTACATAATTAGGGGGTTAGTTAGAGATTTAAAGGGTATTCCAATGATTCGTTATTGCCATCTTTTGTAAAGTTGGGGGATTTGCAAGAGACAAGTGAACAAGAATGGTCAAAATCAAAGAAGCAGAGACTGTAATATCCTGACTTTTAGCCCCCGAAACTGCAAAAATACCAAGTAAACTAATCCTTATCTGTAAAGTCAGTGGAGTGCCCCTTTTTGCAAAGACTAGCACAAGGGACATTTTCATATTTCCCTGACCTTGAAATGCAGATTTCCTGTCCCTTTGGAATTTGTATAATCAGGGCACAGCATGCACGACATGCAGATGGCAGGAGAGTGAGTGAATGATCAGAGTTTCATGCATATAAAGGTGAACATGTGGTCTTTGAGGAAATGGCACCTGACAATTCAGTAAATCGATCAAAGCAAACATAAATAGATAAATAAACATACAACCTAAATAAACACTTCTGATTTTACACACCCTAACACATGTTTGGGAACCTCCCTATCAGGCAGTGCCTAAAGCTCATATTATGCTTTTTGGCTTTTTCACTTTCTTTTATTGTGTTATAAATCTTTTTGTGCATGTTATTAAGGTTTAAAAAGTGAAAAAGCCCAAAGTCCACCCCAAAGGGACTTACCATCTCCAACAGAAAACACTGTTCACAAACTGCTCCAAACAGCTCTATTGTAGTCCAGCCTTTACTTCAGAGACAAACGTGGTCACTTTGGAACACACGTTATAATGCTCACCTAGCTGCTAGCATGGCACGCCCTCATACTCTGCTTCTGACTGGCTAGTAGTCCTTACCTAGGTACTGAGCATGTGTGACTCCCAACAAAGATGGAACAGAAGTGAGATGTCTCACCGGCAATTTCCACTGGATACGGAACGTCTGAGGAACGTCTGAGGAACGTCTGCGGAACATCTGCGGAACGTCGACAGAGTCATTAGGTTTCCATTAAAGTCAATGTGTGTATTTCCACTGACTGCAGAACGTCTGCGTCCCGACTCCGTCCCAGTTCCGTCAGTCCGCAGCCCTCCGGAGCAGATACGCAGAGCTTCTCCGCAGAGCTTCTCCGCAGCAATTCAGCACAATTCAGATTGTGCGGGACAGGAAGTCGAGCACAAAAACAAAATAAAACATCCGGTTACTTTTTAACATAAAATACACCGTGCTCACGGCAGGTCATATTTCCCTGCACTACACCTTGAAAACACAGCTCAGAGTAGTTTCCCCTCTACTCCTCTGGATGGAAACAAACTGTTGTTGGTTTTGTGGTTCTGTTTATAGAAACTACATCCTGTTATATCGCGCAAACATACGTGAATTCGCGAGATCTCGTGGTTGGCTGGCCACAGCCGTTAGGCAACAAATCCGGACCTGGTGGGTATTGACGGACGGCGGAGCACGCAGACGTTACGCAGCGGAGCCGTTCCGCATCCTGTGGAAATCCACGGTAACTCTGTAGCTAAAACAGAGAGCTCAACACACAGGGTGAAAAGAGGAGCTTCAGCAATGTGCAGTACAACAAAAATATGGTGTTTTTTGTATTTTGTATGTTTATATTTTTGTCTCGTACATTTGTGCTTTGTCTTGGCCAGGTCATCGTTGCAAATGACAATTTGTTCTCAATCGGACTTACCTGGTTAAATAAAGGTGTAATACTAAATAAATAAATAAGTAACAATTTTGCTTTATCAATGGTGCGATTGATTGATTTTGCGAGTGCTATTGAAGGCGCACACTAGCCTGGGAACCAGACGAATCTGTAAGCTCATGTTTTATTTGTTCTGGCAGATACGTCAGGTCCCCCTCTCGTTCAGACAGATTTTGAGCCAGCCAGGCCCTGGTGACGATGACTGTCAACTTGCAGAGCCTTCTAGACTGGGTAAACCCAGCCCGATCCGCCGGCAATTTGATTTCTCCCTGCAGCTCAGGCTGGAAACCTGTACGTTTATCTATCCTGCTTCCGTTACAATTTTTGCGGGGACCAATCACAAACTGGCTTATCCACCTGGCGCGCTATTGGCGGGTTTAACACGATGACGATAGAGAAGCGACCAAGCAGCTTGTGGTTTACATTCAACATGGCAGCCACCGAAGCGCAGCAATCCGTTGATGCCGCTGTCGCTGCTAAATCAGGATTACAACAACCGGTGACAACCGGATCGTTGGTCTGATTGGTTGAA
Organism: Sander lucioperca; assembly: GCF_008315115.2. Lineage (NCBI taxonomy): Eukaryota > Metazoa > Chordata > Actinopteri > Perciformes > Percidae > Sander > Sander lucioperca. The sequence continues at coordinate 12,794,418 of NC_050195.1, read as the reverse complement.
GGACTATCCCATTGTGTACAGAGTCATTTGAACTATGCCCGTTGATCACGCCTCTTGTGCAATAGAAAATACAGAGTAGACTCCCCAGACTAATGTTCAATCTTAAAAGCTTGAACTTGGTCTGGTGATAGCCAGACTAAGAGCCTTCGCTACCTAAGCTAAATTTGTGATGACATGATTTTTGCCAGGGACACTATGGCGAGCATTAACCTAGTTTTGTAAAGAGGAGATCGCCGTTGAGGCATTTCCGAAAACAACCAAGATAGCTGCAGCTGATGTAAAACTTTCTGTTTATCATTTTTAAATTCTGACTGCGAAAAACGGCAACACTCGTTTAAAGACATATTGAAGCTACATTATCACAGCTCATGTCTGCACGCTGTAGTCTGTTTACATCATAAATTGTTTCGTTGCTCGGAGGAAGACTACACTGCAACCCTTTAAAAAAAAAAATCTAAAACGGGGTCAGCTGCGTTTACAAACATCTTCATTTTAGGAGCTCTGAAACGCCGGAGTAGTGTGGATGCGAGACATAAACCTTAGAAAAAGATATGCGTTTTGAAACGAAAACATAGTAGTGTGGATGCAGCCTGACTGCACATCACAACTATTTTTGCATGATTTACATAAAAACAAATGCAAATAACGAAATTCTGCTTTTATAATGCCCTTTTGAACCTCTCTGTCTGAATCGCCACAGCAGATCATTTCCATTTTCATGATGCACCACTGTCATACCTTGTGTGATTGGCACAACTGTTTAACAAGGAAGAGACCAGTAATGTGACTGGCTAAGAGCATAGTGATTAATCACCACATGCTGTGATTTATATTCCACTTCAAACATTTTGTGCATGCTGCCCTCTGCACAGCATGCAACCACACTCTGATATGCTCTCACTGATCTGTGTGCTGGTCTTTGTAATGGTTAAAATAGAGCCATATGATTTGTGTTTAGGAATGAGGGTATTTAACAGAAGGCCCTCAGAAGTATTGTCAGACAAATGTGGTGTGTGTGTGTTTTTGTGTCTGTGTGTGTGTTTTATTTAGGGGAAGTGTGGAGACCCAGGGGTCACTGGTCCTATTGGTCCACCAGGCCAGAAGGTGAGTAGAGCCTGAGATTATTGACCAGATTACATTGTTTCCTTTAACCTCCGTCTTCAGTTCAATTTTATTTATAGTATCACATCATAACAAGAGTTATCTCAAGACACTTTACTTTTTAGTAGGTCCAGACCACACTCTATAATTTACAAAGACCCAACAATTCCAGTAATTCCCTGTCTTCACTGCTTTCTAACACAGCATCCTCCTTTGTCTTTCTATCTGCATCTGTAGGCTGTATTGTGTGTAATGCATATTTTATTTATTCTACATTAGATACAGTCATGGCACCCCTGAAATTTTTCCAGAAAATCAAGTATTTCTCACAGAAAAGTATTGCATTAACACATGTTTTGCTATACACATGTTTATTCCCTTTGTGTGTATTGGAACAAAACAAAAAAAAGAAGGAAAAAAAGCAAATTGGACATAAGTGCACACAAAACTCCAAAAATGGGCTGGACAAAATTATTGGCACCCTTTCAAAATTGTGGATAAATAAGATTGTTTCAAGCATGTGATGCTCCTTTAAACTCACCTGGGGCAAGTAACAGGTGTGGGCAATATAAAAATCACCAGTGTTGGGAGTAACACGTTACAAAAGTAACGTAATTACAGTAATGTATTCCTTTTTGCTGTAACGCAGTAATATAACGCATTACTAATTACATTTCGGTAATATTATACTCGTTACAATCTCAGTAACGCGAGTTACAACGCATTTTAACGCAACATTTAGTGGTGCATTGTTTTTTTAAGAATTCACCAACACCGCGACACATTTCTTCACAGGAAAAAAAAAAGCCGTATTATTTTCCTGTCGCTGTATTCGATGGTTGAGATGACTGCAGAGACAGATACATTTGCGAGATGGATATTATTTTCAGGAGTTATTACGCTGCGTTGAAGTGAGCTGTCCTGTTTCTGATCCCGTGGTCAGAACCAGAGACGGTACGGACAGCATGTATGTCCCAACAGGTGACGGTACGTCAGCGGCTGACAGATACAAACATGTCGGGAATTAATGTTGAGGCTTGCTACACGTAAATATCATTGCATTTTATCAGCCGTAGAGAGTAACTATGCCTGTAGTGGAATGGCTTCGAATGACGACCAAAAACGCTTGTCTTTTACTGTGACCATTTACTGTTCAATATGTTGCAGTTTTACAAACAAGAAAGTGAACAACTGGAGCCTGACGGACATGTTGCATCTCAGTAAGCTAGCAAGAGTAGGCTACACAACAGACAACTTCCGTGTAGCATACTTCAAAATAAAAGCACTTCCTGTGACGGTTCGCAGTAAAACTAAATTACTGTTAAATAAGGTTGTGTAGGCTACCTTTTCACAAATCAGCTGTAAATCAAGTACTGTAAATAATGTAAATAGTGAGTTTTAATCACACTATAATTGAACATTTCCTTTAGAGTGTTTTAACCTAAACAACATGAATTTCTTATTCAAGTGCTATAAACAAACATTTTACAACAATGCCGTACTTTTAATTGAGTATTTTCATTTTCTCCTACTTGCCTATTATACGTTTTACTTATCTATTTTGTATAGCTTTAGTTACTTTGCATATTTATATTAATTATACAAAATATGAATAATCTATGATGTATTAAAGTGATCCGGTGGTGAAATTCACAAGCTAGCTGCCAAATCAAACTTCCCCTGTTATTTTGGTGAAAGTAACTCAAAAGTAATGCAAAAGTAGTGTAACGCATTACAATTCAGAGACAGTAATATTGTAATATAACTAATTACTCTCAAATGACAGTAACTAGTAATCTATAATGCATTACATTTTGGAAGTAACTTGCCCAACACTGAAAATCACACCTGAAAGCAGATTAAAAAGGAGACTTAGTCTGTGCATTGTGTGTCTGTGTGTACCACACTAAGCATGGACAACAGAAAGAGGAGAAGAGAACTGTCTGAGGACTTGAGAACCAGAATTGTGGAAAAATATCAACAATCTCAAGGTTACAAGTCCATCTCCAGAGATCTAGATGTTCCTTTGTCCACAGTGCGCAGCATTATCAAGAAGTTTGCAACCCATGGCACTGTAGCTAATCTCCCTGGATGTGGACGGAAGACAAAAATTGAGGAAAGGTTGCAACGCAGGATAGTCCGGATGGTGGATAAGCAGCCCCAAACAAGTTCCAAAGAAATTCAAGCTGTCCTGCAGGCTCAGGGTACATCAGTGTCAGCCCGAACTATCTGTCGATATTTGAATGAAATGGAACGCTATGGCAAGAGACCCAGGAGGACCCCACTGCTGACACAGAGACATAAAAAAGCAAGACTACAGTTTGCCAAAATGTACTTGAGTAAGCCAAAATCCTTCTGGGAAAACATCTTGTGGACAGATGAGACCAAGATAGAGCTTTTTGGTAAAGCACATCATTCTACTGTTTACCGAAAACGGAATGAGGCCTACAAAGAAAAGAACACAGTACCTACAGTCAAATATGGTGGAGGTTCAAAGATGTTTTGGGGTTGTTTTGCTGCCTCTGGCACTGGGTGCCCTGACTGTGTGCAAGGCATCATGAAATCTGAGGATTACCAAAGGATTTTGGGTCGCAATGTAGGGCCCAGTGTCAAAAAGCTGGGTTTGCGTCCGAGATCGTGGGTCTTCCAGCAGGACAATGACCCCAAACATACTTCAAAAAGCACACAGAAATGGATGGCAACAAAGCGCTGGAGAGTTCTGAAGTGGCCAGCAATGAGTCCAGATCTAAATCCCATTGAACACCTGTGGAGAGATCTTAAAATTGCTGTTGGGAAAAGGCGCCCTTCCAATATGAGAGACCTGGAGCAGTTTGCAAAGGAAGAGTGGTCCAAAATTCCGGGTGAGAGGTGTAAGAAGCTTATTGATGGTTATAGGAAGCGATTGATTTCAATTATTTTTTCCAAAGGGTGTGCAACCAAATATTAAGTTATGGGTGCCAATAATTTTGTCCAGCCCATTTTTGGAGTTTTGTGTGCAATTATGTCCAATTTGTTTTTTTTCCTTCTTTTTTTGTTTTGTTCCAATACACACAAAGGGAATAAACATGTGTATAGCAAAACATGTGTTAATGCAATACTTTTCTGTGAGAAATACTTCATTTTCTGGAAAAATTTCAGGGGTGCCAACACTTTTGGCCATGACTGTAATTATAGGCATTTACATCATACCTAGTGTCGCTAGATGATTGTTTTTTGACCAGAATGTCTGGTTTTAAGAGTTAGATTGGGGACAAACAGTAATTAGCCTAGCTACCTAGAAGGGGGAAACGGCTAGCTTGGCTCCATCCAAAGTGAACAAAATCCATCTACAGACACTTCTATAGCTCACTAATTAACTGACACGTATCTGAGAAACAGGGAGGGAGAGCCAGGGTGTCTATTATTATTGTCCACAGTTCCATCCTTCCATCTTCGTCCGCTTATCCGGTCTCGGGTCGCGGGGGTAGCAGCTCCAGCAGGGGACCCCAAACTTCCCTTTCCCGAGCCACATTAACCAGCTCCGACTGGGGGATCCCGAGGCGTTCCCAGGCCAGGTTGGAGATATAATCCCTCCACCTAGTCCTGGGTCTTCCCGATCGGTTTCCTGCTGAGAACCATAGCCTCCGATTTAGAGGTGCTGATCCTCATCCCAGCCGCTTCACACTCGGCTGCGAACCGATCCAGTGAGTGCTGAAGGTCACAGGCCGATGATGCCATCAGGACAACATCATCTGCAAAAAGCAGCGATGAGATCCCCAGCTCACCAAACTGCAACCCCTCTCCACCTCGACTACGCCTCGATATCCTGTCCATAAATACTACAAACAGGATTGGTGACAAAGCGCAGCCCTGGCTCTGGATGAGAGTGGCACTCTCATCCACTCAACTCTCAAAACTCTGTATCGTTCCTCTTCAACCTGAGGTTCGACTATCGACCGAACCCTCCTTTCTAGCACCTTGGAGTAGACTTTACCAGGGAGGCTGAGAAGTGTGATACCCCTATAATTGGCACACACCCTCTGGTCCCCCTTTTTGAAAAGGGGAACCACCACCTCGGTCTGCCACTCCTTAGGCACCGTCCCCGACTTACACGCAATGTTGAAGAGGTGCGTCAACCAAGACAACCCCTCCACACCCAGAGCTTTAAGCATTTCTGGCGGATCTCATCAATCCCTGGGGCTTTGCCACTGTGGAGTTGTTGAACTACCTCAGCAACTTCCACCAGGGAAATTGACGACAATCCCCCATCATCCTCCAGCTCTGCCTCTACCATTGAGGGCGTATTAGTCGGATTTAGGAGTTCCTCAAAGTGCTCCTTCCACCACCCTATTACCTCCTCAGTTGAGGTCAACAGCGTCCCATCCTTACTGTACAAAGCTTGGATGGTTCCCCACTTCCCCCTCCTGAGGTGGCGAACGGTTTTCCAGAAGCACCTTGGTGCCGACCAAAAGTCCTTCTCCATGTCTTCTCCGAACTGCTCCAACACCCGCTGCTTTGCCTCTTTCACGGCAGAGGCTGCAGCCCTTCGGGCCCTTCGGTACCTTGCAACTGCCTCCGGAGTCCTCTGGGATAACATATCCCGGAAAGACTCCTTCTTCAGTCGAACGGCTTCCCTGACCACGGTGTCCACCACGGTGTTCGTGGGTTACCGCCCCTTGAGGCACCTAAGACCACAGCTCCTTGCCGCAGCTTCAGCAATGGAAACTTTGAACATTGTCCACTCGGGTGCAAGTCTGTCGGACAGGGGCCTCCTCCAGAGCCTCACCCGCACTACCCGTTTGGGCTTACCAGGTCTGTCCAGAGTCTTCCCCCACCCCCTGACCCAACTCACCACCAGATGGTGATCGGTTGACAGCTCCGCCCCTCTCTTCACCCGAGTGTCCAAAACGTACGGCCTCAGATCAGATGAAACGATTATAAAATCGATCATTGACCTTTGGCCTAGGGTGCTCTGGTACCAAGTACACTTATGAGCATCCCTATGTTCGAACATGGTGTTCGTTATAGATAATCCATGACTAGCACAGAAGTCCAACAACAAACAACCACTCTGGTTTAGATCAGGGAGGCCGTTCCTCCCAATCACGCCTCTCCATGTGTCTCCATCATTGCCCACGTGCGCGTTGAAGTCCCCCAGCAGAACTATGGAGTCCCCTACTGGAGCCCCATACAGACTCCACTCAAGGTCCCCAAGAAGGCCGAATACTCCGAACTCTTGTTTGGTGCATATGCAAAAACAACAGTCAGAGTTTTCCCCCCCACAACCCGCAGGCGTAGGGAGGCGACCCTCTTGTCCACCGGGGTAAACTCCAACGTAGCGGCGCTCAGCCGGGGACTTGTGAGTATCCCCACACCCGCCCGGCGTCTCACACCCTGGGCAACTCCGGAGAAGAAAAGAGTCCAACCCCTATCCAGGAGTATGGTTCCAGAACCGAGACTGTGCGTAGAGGTAAGCCCCACCAGATCTAACCCCCACCAGATCTAACCGGTAGCGCTCCACCTCCCGCACCAGTTCCGGCTCCTTCCCCCACAGAGAGGTGACATTCCACGTCCCCAGAGCCAGCGTCTGCTGCCCGGGTCTGGTCCGTCGAGGCCCCTGACCTTCACTGCCACCCGTGTGGCAGCGCACCCGACCCCAGCGGTTCCTCCCACAGGTGGTGGGCCCATGGGATGGAGAGATGGATCTCATGTAGCTCCGTGGCAAACCCGGCCACCAGACGCTCGCTGATGAGCCCTCCATCTGGGCCTGGCTCCAGACGGGGGCCCCGGGCTTCCTCCGGGCAGGGTCACTCCATCTCTTCCTCGGTCACTCATAGGGTTTTTGAACCATTCTTTGTCTGGCCCCTCACCTGAGACCACTTTGCCTTGAGAGACCCTACCAGGAGCACAAAGCTCCAGACAACACAGCCCTCAGGTTCATAGGGACACACAAACCTCTCCACCACGATAAGGTGAATGTTCCCGGAGAGGTTGTCCACAGTTAATATAATTAATTACATGCTTTGTAAATAATGAATTTAAATGAATCGCATACATCAATATTTGCCATGAGAACCATTTCAAAATATTCAAATGGATTTTCGTAGATGAGTGAACCAACAATAGACATAGGGCTGAATATCAGCTCAGTGTGAGAGTCTTTGTGTGAGAGTCTGCATTTTGCTGTCATTGTCGGGTTTCTCTGCTTTCCTTTGATTTCTGATCTCTCTCTCTCTCTCACACACACACGCACACACACACACACACACACACACACACACACACAACTCGGCAGTCCGCAAACTTGTCTCACTGCCATGCACTGCATTAGCTGCTCTGTTTCAACAAGTTTAAGCTGAAAAAATGTGCATGCAGACTGAAATTCAGCGTGGTGTTCTGTCTGGATTAGGCTATCCATCTCAGCCGAGAACGAAGAAATGTTGAGTTTTAACCAAGCGTCTGATGTGTCTAGAGGTCTGTATGGCTATTGTAAGAGCTAATTAGTTCCCTTGGTATAAAGGGGAAGCAATCTTTGGTTCCTCGGGTACAACCCGGAAGCACATACAGACTTTAAATGTTGAGGCTAAGCCCAAGCTTTAAGCCCCTGAGGTGCTGTTCCACGGGTAGAGTAATTGACGCACTTTTGACCTTTTTGATCAGTGAAAGTCCAAGTCATATTTGCAGTTAAAACCTTTGGTTCATTTATTTTCATTAGATCTTAGTTGGGTTTCCAGACAAATCACTGCTTGTATGTATGCCATTGTGGTGTTGGTGTGCATGTGTGCGTGTGGTCAAATACTTTATGTGCTTCCGGGTTGCACCCGAGGAACCAAAGATTGGTTCCCATTTATACCAAGGGTACTGATTGGCTCTTACAGCTATACTGTAGCAGCCTGCTGTCACTGGCTGAGTCCTTCCCATGTCATGCTTGCAGTGAATGAATGAGCAACAGTTTTGTCATCTGTTTCCATCATGTTTACAGTGCTATGTACGTACGTGCGGACGGTTGTGTATTCAGTGATATATGGGGTCAAGGGGCATCATAGAGCGTGATTAATCTGCGTTTTTTTTTGTGTTACTTTGACAACAACAAAAGTTTATGATACTTGGAGATTTTGTTTGGCAAGTTAATCTCCACAAAGGAACACCACAGAAGTAAAAAGCAAACGTTTGCGACAGATTTTGCGTGTTTGGCGTAATGTCGTCCCATTTAGCAAGTTGTTAGCAGCCGCCATTTTTTTTTAGTTTTTTTAGTATTTTATGTTGGGAACAAAATGTGGAAATCGCTTAAGCTTGAGTTAACCACAGACTTTATTTCAGGCACCTGACAACAACAACAAAAAACATTCAAAAACACATTGACTTTGAGACGAGGGAACCAGAAGGGCAAAAATGCTAATTCACTTCTGGGTTTTAGGACTGATTCCTGCAGCACTCTATAAGACTTTAGAAATAGTTTCAGCATGTAACTCCACCATCAATTTTAGACCAGTGTTGTAATGTAATAAAGTACAAATACTTTGTTACTGTACTTAAGTAGGATTTTCAAGTATCTGTACTTTACTTTTACTCCACTACATTTCCTAAATAAATTGTATACTTTTACTCCACTACATTTCCCCTAAGCATATTAGTTACTTGTTTCTACAAAATAACATCACAAGAAATGTGTTACAATGGAAAAAAGCAGGTTTGGCGATTCATTGCAACTAGATTGCAAGTTAATGCATGCTCCATTCCAGTTGGTGACCTAATGCCTGTCTGTTGCCAAGCGGCAAAAAAAAAAAAAAAAAAAACATAGGCCAAAACTAAAGAAGAAGAGGAGGAAGCATAATGACTGATAGTGTTATGGAAGCACCTGCTGTAACAGATGACAGTGGTGATGAAGATAACGTTCTACCCCTTTGGCCATAAAGTTCATAACCAAAGTTTTTTTTTACTTTTACTTCTAATAATTAAGTACTATCTAATCTAATGTCAGAAAATTACTTTTGATACTTAATAAAGTAAATATCAGTAGATACTTGTACTTTTACTCAAGTATTGCTTTCAAGTACTTTATACAAAACTGCTTTAGACAAAGCCAGGCTAGTGGTTGCCTCGTCTTTCTGGTCTTTATGCTAAGCTAGTCTAATCGTAGTTGTGCTCTAGCTCCGTAGCTGATGCGCATTGGTTTAAATCTTATTTATCTCTCAGCAAGAAAGCACATAAGTTTCAGTCCCAGTCAGAAACACTCCAGAAACTCCTGAGTCACTTCAGAACAAAGTATAAGGTGTAGGGACCAGTACAGGTTCTCTTTTTTCCTCTCTCTAGCTGTGTCCCCACGTTGCTGTATTTGACACTCCACATCCACTCTCGGCTACCATTGTCTGTTTGTTCTCATTCTACCAACCAGTTCTACTACTACTACCACTACTACCACTACTAGCTACACTTTTGTGTTTGCTAAGTGACAGTGTTAAGTTTTATAAATCCTTTTTCTCTGCTCCCTTGTTGGATTACAAACCAAGACTTTTTTCTAGAGTGAAATAAATGGCCAGTTTTAAGGGAATATTACAACACACTGTATGAACCTTGTCATTTTCTTAAATGCCAGCCATTGATTTCCAGACAACAATAATATTTCACCTCTGCAGGGCTCAGGAGGGGAGTCAGGTTTTCCAGGGCTGCCGGGTGCCATGGGGATGCCGGGGTTCAAAGGTCACAAGGTGAGAGTCAATTCATATAATAGCTTACATGAACCAATTAAAAAAAATGACCTGGATGGTTTTGTTTGGACTTAATGAAGTCTACAATTGGCAACAGAGGCGACGCTTTATGAATGATTTATAGCTTTGGCTGTCAGGATCACATTTACATGTACTAGAAATGTTGACAGCTTAACATAATGCATACATATTAATGTATTATTCATTTTATGATTTTTAGATGACATCATTAACTTGCTAAAGGTTGTCCTTCACACTTCAAAAGCAGCATGCCCATGCTCAGGAATGTAACTAGTACATTTATTCCAGTACTGTACTTAAGTACAAATGTTGAGGTACTTGTACTTTACAAGTGGCATGTCTTTTCTTTTCATGCCACTTTCTACTTCTACTCCGCTACATTTCAGAGAGAAATATTGTACTTTTTACTCCACTACATTCATCTGACAGCTTTAGTTACTAGTTACTGTACAAATCAAACACACAAAATGCATTTGATTTACAAATACAATGTTTTATTCTACATGAAACTACCCAACAATATAAAGGACTACAAGTCCAGCTGAAGTAATTAGACCATTAAACACTTAGTTGATTGACAGAACTGTTTGGATCGTTTCCAGTCTCTAAAATGTGAGTTTTTTTCTGCATTGAGTACTTAACATGCTGCATTTGATTTTCTTTTGTACAGCAGGTCTACTGTATGTTATCAACAGGACAGCGATGCTCATGATGGCTTTTTTGTCATGATGAGGGCAGCATTACTTTTGTCAGAACATAAACCTGACATTACAGTACGTTGTAATGTTCTAATGTTCTGTGTATGTTTAGGGGGAGAGAGGTGAGACGGGCTCTAAAGGACACCAGGTATTGTACTTTTTCTTCACACTATTACTGGAAAGTCATATGCACAGGCAATAGTTAAGTCACACGATACCTGTTTTAAAGATAATTTTTTGGGGGGTTTCAGCCTTTAACAGACAGGACAGCTAGGTGAGAAAGGGGAGAGAGAGGGGGAAGACATGCAGGAAATCATCACAGGTCGGAGTCGAACCCTGGACCTCTGCATCGAGGCATAAACATCTAAATATATGTGCGCCTGCTCTACCTACTGAGCCAACCCAGCCACATGATTCCTGTTTTAAAAGTTAGAAATAGGTCCTTTTTTTAGTAACACTTAATAATAATGGTACATGAATTATCATGATTCCATGCATGACTTTAATCATATCAATGTTGAAGATGGAGCAGGTCAGCACTTTATTTGAAGGGCCACAAACATGATGAAGTAATAAATAAGTTATGTGTAGTTAACAATGATTATAACACTACAATTCTTTTGAATGAAGGTACACTGCTGTGACTGGTCAGCTTTGTGAAGAAGACATGAACATCATTAGTGAATCAGAAATCATGATGATTGAAATACCTTAATTGATGCATTCATTAACGCATTGTTCCTGCATTAAGTCATGCATGATATACTATTAATCCTTGTACATTACTGATAGTTCATGAAGTACTACATGCATGAATTCATGATAATCCATGTACCATTTTAAAAAAAGTCCTATTTTTGAAGCTTTGTCTTTTCTATCTTGGCTGCCTCTTTAAATTTACCCTTCTTAAACCCACTTTTGTGCTTGTATTCCATTCCAATTCCATTGTTCCATTCGCTGTCTTGAAGCCCAGTGTCAATTACAATAAACCAATGGGCCGATCTACCTGTTTTATGGGCCGGTCACACTGGGTTTGGCCCGCTGCGACCCTCCGTTCCTGAGACACATCCATTTTTCCTGTTTTCGTCTTCTATGTCGACACAAAAGACCGTAGCGACTCAAAACCAACGTCCATCTGGGGGGTTTTGGGGACAGTGAACACGCCAGTCTTGGCCCCGTATCGCTATGACCGTCCGTTATATCTTGTAAAACATAGAAAATCCTGCATCAACTTTTCGAATAGTAGGAAAGGAAAGGTCAAGTATGAATTTAGTAAAAAGGTCAACCTGCAAGTTGCTCTTTAAGTAGCACTGATTTACATCATCCTCTGAGTTGGTAATTAGGGTACTTGGCATGTTTGAGTAGGCTCCAATATCTTCTACTAGTGTGAGTGTAAGAAGCCAAACTAATGCAATAATTAATATCAGTGTTAATACAGTCACATATACACAGTTTTTTTTTTATATTTTCTTTTTATTATATGTCTTCTTATTAGCTATACCTGGTGTTTCACTGTCACAAAGGGCTGGGGCCTATTCCAGCATTAACAGCTCAACATTGTAGCAGCAAGAAGACGTCCTGTTGTACTTCTACCACTGTAAACAGTCATCAGTCACAAATTGATAAATGAAAGCGTGTGATTGAGTTGCTTCCCTTTATGTGCACTAATGAAAAAGAGTGTAAGAGCCTAGAGGAGCAGAGTACGGAGAGCACAGCCACACATGAGATAAAAAGTCAGGTTTGTAAAAGGTCACCACTAGCCAATTCCTATCCCCTCTCTCCGTGGGTTTCTCTTATTGGCTGCTAGTGGTAATCATGACCTTTTCTCCACTGTCTCTCTCTCACGCACACACACACAGAGAAACAGAATGAAGACATGGACCAGCACACAGTAACACATACACACACACGCACCTAAATCGCCACACCCGTTGTTGCACACACGTTGTTGCACACACATTTAATCTTACCCTTGGGTGCACGCCTGCACACACACACACACACACACACACACACACACACACACACACACCGCACAAAGTCATACCAGCAGGTATGTAAACGGACTCACACAAACATTCAGTTAATCATGATGTATCTCTTTGCAGGGGGAGCCAGGCAGAGATGGAGATCCAGGGACTCCTGGTGTACCTGTGAGTGAAGGGTCATACTGCTTCCACTGGGTGGCAGTGACGCTTATGTTTCTATAGGTTTAATGGGGATTCTGGGTTTTAATAATGTGTGTTTGTGTGTATGTGTGCAGTTACAAGGAACAAATGTCCCCGCAAGGACACAAGGATAAGGAAGAATATGGTGGCCAGTCCTCACTTACAATGAGCTAATTTGTGGTTAGAACTTGAGTTTTAATTTTTTGTAAAGTCTGTCCGTAGTTAATATCATAAATCCCCTGATACAAGTCACCACAAAGATTTTATCACAAAATAAATATGATAATAATGAACTCTGCCAATATAACACCTCTCTAAAAGTGACTTTACAAGGTACTTCACACGATTAAAATCCGGCAGCATATAAAACACATAAAAATGCAATAAAAGACTGAACAGAAAACAGTGCAAGCAAACAGCAGAGCAGAATTCAATACAATACTAAAACTGACTAAATGAGAAGAGACAAACTAAAAAATGAGGGAATAAAGTATAGCAAGGAAGCTCCAGACAGTAATGTAAAATCATAAAATCAAGTACAGTTATTCTGATCAAGTATACTTGTATTTACTGACTAAACTGAGCTAATCTGTTTAGGAGAGTTGTTCCAGAGTCTCTCTGCCCTCATGGCAAAGCTTCAGCTCGCTTTGGTGTTTAGACTCAACTTCTCAACTACCATATGAGGATCATAGTGTCACAGTACAGATTCTTGGCTCAATGCAAAGACTAGTGGTGTAACGGACCACAGTTGACACTCGCAGTTTGGAAAGCATGTGAACCGCGGATCAATTGCAAAGTTTAACCATAATAAAAGTGTGAAATACCTTTTTACTGATGCTGTTACTTAACGTAGGCTGATAAATCTCTCTCTCTCTCTCTCACCGGTGCCTACACGACCGGTACTTAAATGCCTGCGCTGCTCTCTGATGCTCCGAAACAGACGTTAGAGGCAACAGAAGCATCGCTGCATGTCACGCTAGTTAACACTAACAGTACATTTGGCAGCAGGTAACGTTGATGTAACGTTACCGTTAGCTAATAGCTGGATTAAACACGGTTAAAATGCTGACAGCTAAACGGTGTAAAAGTGTGACAGTATTTCACTGTAGAGGATCCCAACAGCGGGACGTACAACAGTCTGTCGCTAAAGCTATGAGCTAAAAGACACAAACTAGCACTCTGGTCACTGATGTTGTTGGAAAAACAACACAGACGTGAATGTTGCGTTTACTTGAAACTGATAAAACTCGTTTAAAGTTATTGTAAAATACCCTTTTCTCATCTGTTTTTGTCATTTAACAGCAATTTACTGATGAAAGAAGTTATTATTGTTAAAGGTTATTGTTCCATTTTTAATAAACCATTTAAATTCCCCCCTTTTTTGTACTGATCCGAAAATTGATCCGATCCGTGACTCAAACCCGTGAACCGATCCGAACCGTGAGTTTTTTTTATCCATTGCACCCCTGTCAAAGACCCAATGTAAACACTCAGGCATGGCAGGTGGAATTACAGGCATTTAACTAACAATCAATGGTCAGTTTACAGACTTACAGTTGGCAATTATAACATTCTAAATGGGCAAACAAATTTGACAAAGTGAAGGCATAAGGGCAGGTCAGAGACAGGCAGCAGGTCTAAGACTTGTGAAGAATGAAAGGGAATTTCAAAGGAATCACCACTTACCTTTGCCAGAGTATAAACTGCTCTACAAAAGAGCCATGGTTGTTAGATAGTTATTACACAGGTACAAATACATATCTCTCTAATAAATGTGTGAACTTACTGTCCAGTTAGTGACTGTGCTAACATGCTTGATAACTGATAGTTAATGGTGGCTAATAGTTAGCGATATGGCAAGTTCAGAGAGCTATTGTTACCATTTTGTCACAGCTGAGACACAGTAGGAAAAGCACATATGCTATTTATAACATTAACAATGACTCTGTTCTATTCAAATGTCCCAGTAAGCCATGACAGTGTGACGGTTAGCCAGCTTGAACAATACCAGGACCCTGAAACTGAAGCAGCTAAATGGAATTCATCATTGATTTTATTATTTAAATGTGTGCTTTTCCTACTGTGACATTTCAAAATGTTTTCTGACTGACTAGCGCTAGCATGTTCCCAGCTAGTGTTAGAGGGGTAAACTTATAAAAAGATGAAAAAGAAAAATTCTTCATGAATAATTTCACAAGGTTAATAAGGCTTCATAAGGAGAGAGAAGCAGAATTGCAGAATTGATTCAACCTGTTCATCCACGTTGAGATTATCATCCTCATCAATAATTGGTAATGAGCAAACATAATGGCATGAATCGATCTGTGATCTGCAATTTCCAGCTTTCAAGCCAAGCTTTGTAATTTACACGTTTCAATAGGAATGATGCCAAATGAGTAGCATTTAAGAATTGATCAGTAAGTATCGATTACTGAGGCATCGATCTTCACGTCTCTAGATGGGGTTTAGACAATAAATCCAGTGAGGTGTGGGTGTGTGTGTGTGTGTGTGTGTGTGTGTGTGTGTTTGTGTTTTCACACAGCAGTAGCAATATTGCATCATGTGGAGACAGAGTTGTGTAGTCCTGTCTGTGACACTTGAGACAGATAAAACGATTGTATGTCTCAGTATGCAGCTTAATGTTCACACTGTTATTCCATAGGGTTGAGAGCAGCCCATCCTCCTTGTGACACACTCTTAAGGCTAAATACATCAGTGAATCACAAGTTTGTCACTGCTGAAATGTATAAGACATATGTTTGCCTTTAGACAGACTTCCCAATACTTACTGGGAAAAATATATATGACTACACTGCAGTTCAGGAGAGGGTGTGTTCTGTTTTCCTGGTTTCTTTTCTCATTACCACTTGTCTTCTACTGGAAAGTAAAGTGGCGTTCGGATTACAGTGCAGAACTCTGTTTTTTGCAAAGGCCCGTAGGCTACAATGTGAGTGTTGCTTGGAGATAATTACAGATTGAAACAACATTTTTGTAACAAACTTGTTAGCTGCATCTGAGGGCTCATATTTTGCAAAGCAAATGTTAGATGAAAATACAATCTCATCAGCAGATTGAGTTTGCTCAGTTGCAATGGAACTGAAGATATTAGTATTCAAACATATTTCATTACATGGTGGTGGCACGGAATGTGTGAAAAATCTGTGTGGCCACCATGGAAAACAATGCCAATGTAAAGTCAATGAGAAGATGACGTAGCATTAAGAGCGACTACGGTAGCGAGTACTATGTAAGGCCGAAATTCCGTGTAAGGAGGTTAGTTGGGGGGGTGGTTGGGTCAAACACAGGACTTTCACCCAGGAGCACGGGGTTCGTGTCCCGCATGTCAAGTTTCCTAAAGGCACTTTCTTCTTTTCCGTCCTGTTCTTCTCGCGTGTAACGGAACCGTAAGCCCACCCACGACCTTTTCCTCAACCCAACCGTCCCGTTCTTCCCGCATGTCACGGAACCGTAAGCCCACCCATAACTTAAGGGGCCGTGTTTATTTAACGGAATTCTTCCATGGGCCCATCACAGAATTTTTGGCGATCCTTGTTCATTTCACAGAATTCTTCCGTGGGCCCATCACGGAATGTTTTGCGATTCTGTGAAACTGCCACAGATTTTGAGTTAAGGGGCCGTGTTCATTTCATGGAATTCTGGGAGATCAGGTTGGAGCATCTCTAGGATTTATAATTCATGCTGTCAAGTAATGGTTGACAGTTCATTCATCACATACATACTAACATGCATCCTGTGTAGACGGGGGATCGCAGATAGTCACAGGAAAGTGTAACTGAAGGGAGTGTTACTTCTTGAAAATAGTATGACAGAGAAACTAAGGGACTGTTCGTTATTTATTTAAGGGGCCACCGGAGGAGTTTTGGGATCTTTAGTCAAAATAGACATGACCCTCCCCTCGCCAGTATTAATTTTTCTATGACCCTCCAAAACGATTTGGAAAAAAGGCATGACCCTCCCCCTACAATTTATCAATGCCTTCTGTACTGGTTTGCGCTTGGCAAAGATATACAGATTCCCTTTGTTTTTTTACAGCCATGACATACGTGTCTAAACCTCTGCATTCTCATCTTACGCATCGCACTCCTCTGTTATGGTGTGGTGGCCATTTCAGTAGATTTACTCACTAACACTGTTGTGGAAACACAATAAGCATGGAAACTAAATGCACAATTCCTGCATTACTGCATTACTTCAAATACTAAGTTACTCCTCTAGTAAACTAGTATTCATATGAAATAAAACATTGAGACCATTCAACAAAGCACACTAGGTAATAACTGGTTGCTATGGACTCATCACTAGGCTTCCTCCACTTCGCCGTTTAAACAAAGTGGAATAAACGTAAGTCCAAATCTACACAAAACTATTAATTAGTAAGCTGACATCAAATTATATATTATATTATTATATACATGGCATTTAGGAAACCTTTATTGCAATGTTGGCACGGCAAGATGTCCAGACTAGTGCAACAGTAATTTTCGTTTTTTTGCGTCCTGCTGCTCCCATCGTCAGCCAGGTAATATTTTTTTTATTAAAGCAGCATATGAAATCAGATGTATTACCTACCACCATTTAGTTGTTTTGTGTTATTTAAGATATTTATAAAATATCTGGTCATGCCAGACGTAATTATTCCCCTCATTTTTTAAACAATGCAATTATCCGTTTCAGCCACCAGGGGGCAGTGCTCCCCCTGCCCCCCAGCAAACTCATGGGTCAGACCCATCTGGTAGCGAAGAAGGGCCGAGACTGAGAGCTACATGGAAAAATATGCACCAAACAAGCCACTTTGAAATTTTGCTGTTTTCATGAATACAAAAGTTGGGTTACCAACTAGCCCTTTTGTGCTAAAGGCACAAAAGTGGGAATTGGGCCAACAAAGAGATATAAGGCCTCTGGGAACACTTAGGCACTGAAATTGGCTACAATTGCTGCTGTTGGTGATCAGTTTGGATATTCAACTTCACAGTGTGGGTACATGTGACCCAAAGAGGCAGGCCATCTCATCTCTCAAGAGCCTAAAGGCCCTGACACACCAACCCGATTATCAGCCGTCGGACAGTCTGGCGAGGTCGGTGGCTCAAGTCTGTTCAGTGTGTTCCGTGCCGTCGTCAGCTGGAGGAGCCGGCGGCCTTCATTTGAGCCGATTTGACATGTTGAATCGGAAGGCGGGCAGTCGGACTCAATGACCAATATGATTGGTGGAGTGCTAACCTGGAAATGACGAGCGGGATGAGCCTGACGAACGGCTCTCAAAATCTGACAAAAATCTTTTAAACTGACCTTTGTCGATCTGAAATGAAGACAGATTCAGCAACTGCATGACCTATTTCTCGCTTAAAATATTTTCAGAAACACGTTTCAGTGAACTATCTTCGTAAAATATGAGATCGTATTCCGAAAGAGCTGCCATTATGGTGGCCAGACCCAAGTGACGCGTTCGTCCAATCAGCTGCCGGTTTTTTATTTTTTGGGCCACAATACAGATTAGCGCCGCCTGCTGTTATGGAGACGTATTACGTCTCGCACACATGCAACGTGCGAACGTACTCTCAAATCGGTGTCACTTCGGTGTGTTCCAAAGCACTTTTTGGACCAACTCGGGGAGGCAATCCATCCGACTGCCTTTTCTGCCAACGGTCGGCCGTCAGGTTGGTGTGTCAGAGCCTTAAAGCTTGGGAACCTGTTTATGTGGAGCATTGTAGCATGAATAGCTTTAAATGATGTTTGGTGAGTTTCTTAAAGGGGTGGTTCAGAATTTTGGACATAGGACCTCATTTCCAAGTTAGTCAGTATGTTATTTATCAGTGGAGACCGTTTTCAACACTTTTCATCCAGTCCTTCTAGTTGCAGAGTTCGCTGATGCTAGGCTAGAAGAGGACAAGGGATTGTCCGATGGGTGTGGCAGTTGGTATCCATGCAGGTCAGCAGGACCGAGTACGACACGCAGGATGAAGTAAAAGAGAAGAAGAAGAAAGAGCATGCAAGTCTGCTGTCATCTTTTACTTAAAGGTCTTGGTCCGAAGACAGTGTCAAAGATGACCCTGGCCACTCCCTCGTCCTAAATTTTCCTGGCATTCATTTTAAACTAATCATTACCTTTTTGACATTAAATATCCCTAGTTTCAATACCTAACTCTCCCATAATTTAAACCTAGAGATATTTAGCTGCATGTAGAATACAAATATAGCTAACATTATTATTTAGCATTAAAACATAATACAATAGTGTAAACATCAAACCACTTGAAAAGCAATCACATTATCAAGGATGCGGTCACATAAAGCATCAAAGCATTCTTATATGTGTTGGAGCACCCTCTTCTCACAGCAGGATATTGGTGAGACTCTTCTTTCCTGTTGTTTCAGTATCCTTTGATCAGTGTCTTTAGTTGAAGATTAGAATCTCTAGTTGTGTCCACTGGTGCAGTTCCTGACTCTCCAGGACTGTGCCAGTATTAGCAGTCATGAAGTGTAATTCCTGTCCTGGGGTTTCAACTAATGTCAATTAGGAGTCTTACCAGAGTCCAGTTGTGGATGAGTTAAAGGGGTAGTTCAGAATTTTGGACATAGGACCTCATTTTCAAGTTAGCCAGTATGTTATTTATCAGTTGAGACCGTTTTCAACACTTTTCATCCAGTCCTTCTAGTTGCAGAGTTCGCTGGTGCTAGGCTAGCGCAAGTCAACAGTATCTGCTAGCCTGCCACTAAAAACCCACTCCACAGTACACCCGAGGCAAATAAATTATAACGCCAGACTATCGATGTAAATGTCTGTGTTGATAGAATAATGTTAGAAATAAAACTACCCTTGCATCGCATTGCAATAGTTATACTTATTTTTACCTAGGCTACCGAGGAAGCCGGTTTCCATGACAATCACCATCACGCAAGTTTATTTACCTGCTGCTGCAATTTGCATGTAATCTGTCCGAGCTTACATGACTTTTCTGTCAGCAATTATCTAAAGTTAGCGGTCAGCCCAGCCAGGTATCTACCAAGAGTCTAGCTATACCTTTAGCTAACGTTGTCACTCTCCACAATGCATTGAACTGTAACGTTATCTCCACTAACGTTGTCAGTCTCAATCTATCAGTAGCAGCTAGGCTAACATTATGAAAGGGCTTTATTAGCTAGAGTAGCCAACCAAAAGTTATTACCTGTTCACCAGTAGCTGTTGGTGCATCTGGAAAGACGGATGGAACCGCATTCATTGTCCGTGACTTGTGGTCCTTTAGATTTTTCTTTCTTTAGGGTTTTTCAAAGTCGCCTGGTCTAAAATGATCACTACACAATCGCCACTTGAGTAGAGTCTCCACCGGTGTCTTGATGTCCAAGCCAGCAGGAAGCCACAGTTGGTTCCTTTCTGGATCTCCCAATGGAAATTTGTGGAAACTTTGTGGTGCCCATCTGTTTTTTTTGTTGTTTTTTTTACAATTTCTAAATGCACACTGAATCACCATGTTGCCTAGTCCTTAGTTTCCAATCCAATGCTTCAATACCAATGTAGGCTACTAGGTGTCCCGACTGTAGTGCGCTTCTCTGTTTACTTTTCGGCGCAGTACTACTAACAAAGTAAAATTCCGCTGCTGCTGAGAAACTAGTCCCTCAAAATGTAATGCATTATTCTATCAACACAGACATTTACATCGATAGTCTGGCGTTATAATTTATTTGCCTCGGGTGAACTGTGGAGTGGGTAAGACTGTTTTTAGTGGCAGGCTAGCAGATACTGTTGACTTGCGCTAGCCTAGCACCAGCGAACTCTGCAACTAGAAGGACTGGATGAAAAGTGTTGAAAACGGTCTCAACTGATAAATAACATACTGGCTAACTTGAAAATGAGGTCCTATGTCCAAAATTCTGAACTACCCCTTTAACTTATCCACAACTGGACTCTGGTAAGACTCCTAATTGACATTAGTTGAAACCCCAGGACAGGAATTACACTTCATGACTGCTAATACTGGCACAGTCCTGGAGAGTCAGGAACTGCACCAGTGGACACAACTAGAGATTCTAATCTTCAACTAAAGACACTGATCAAAGGATACTGAAACAACAGGAAAGAAGAGTCTCACCAATATCCTGCTGTGAGAAGAGGGTGCTCCAACACATATAAGAATGCTTTGATGCTTTATGTGACCGCATCCTTGATAATGTGATTGCTTTTCAAGTGGTTTGATGTTTACACTATTGTATTATGTTTTAATGCTAAATAATAATGTTAGCTATATTTGTATTCTACATGCAGCTAAATATCTCTAGGTTTAAATTATGGGAGAGTTAGGTATTGAAACTAGGGATATTTAATGTCAAAAAGGTAATGATTAGTTTAAAATGAATGCCAGGAAAATTTAGGACGAGGGAGTGGCCAGGGTCATCTTTGACACTGTCTTCGGACCAAGACCTTTAAGTAAAAGATGACAGCAGACTTGCATGCTCTTTCTTCTTCTTCTCTTTTACTTCATCCTGCGTGTCGTACTCGGTCCTGCTGACCTGCATGGATACCAACTGCCACACCCATCGGACAATCCCTTGTCCTCTTCGTTCTTCTCTAACGCAAGCTGCCCATGGGCCCATGTTAGAACGAACTTAGACCGATCCCTAAGTTTGAAAGAAGCCCTGAAGAAGCTTGCAAAGAACTTGAAAAACTGCTCCAGTTCAACAAAAATCATCTTCTCCATCTCTGTGTTCCGACTCGCCAAAAAAAACAGTTGGTGACCCAAAGTTTCACCTGCTGCTGCAGGAAACGGTCCAGCGGAGCCGCTCTGAGGGAACTAGCCAGATGGGGAAAGCGAGATTCCCTCAAGAACCGCCGCCGCAGCCTCCCACCGTCATCCTCCCGCATGCAGTCTCCATCCATCGCCAAACTTATTCTCTTTTGAATATTGAACAGATTATTGCTGATAGCCAAAATAGAGTTCAAGCATTCTACGATAACTAAATATACATTAATTAACCACCCACCATGTAATTTACCTACTGAGCTCCAAAGGGCCAGTTAGTGTGTGATGTTGCCACTATAGTAGTTTTTCCGTGCGTCGCTTTTGTCATTCAAGCCCTAGTAGCTCCTTAAAATCCTTAGAGAACTTGGAAGCTGATGCCCAAGAAAATCTGCTTTTTTCCCCCTAGCTTTTTCTTTTTGTTTGAACTTCCTTTGCGTAGTTGGATGAAGTAGAAAACTGTGTGCTTCATAGGAAAGTTGCATTACACTGAATGTTTAACTTCCTTGTGTTGCACCGCAAAGCATCTTTTGCATTTTTGACTAGTAATGTGTTGTCAATCATGTTTCAATTCATAATAAATGGCATCGTTTTGTATCTCCAGTGTTTGAGTCTGTATGTGCAATTGGGGCTTTTAAGCATGCTATGGGCAGAGCAGCATGCTGTGGGCATTAACATGCTTTGAAAGTACTCCCAATGATCATGTGTTTCCTTGACAAAACTTCCTTGAAGCAGAATGAGGGAACACTGGTTATTTGTTGCTAAAATAACATACCAGTAAAGAGGAACGTGTGGATGAAAAAGAGGAAGAATTTAAAGGGAAGCAGAACACAGCCAACGCCTTTTTAGCACTTTAGGGAATGCATTACAATAACCAATCTAAAATGTTTTGTAAGCCACCGGTTTTGACAGAAAAGAGAATAGTTCTGCATCAGCAATGCAGAGCAGCAAGCATAGCTCCTCTGACATACTAACTCAGCCTTTGATATGTAAGCTGAAGTTTGTAACTGTATCTCTCTATTTCCCCCTCTTCTCTTTTCCTCCCCACCCTTCCCGTTCTCTTTTCTTTCTTCCATCAGGGTGAAGTGGGACCCATGGGAAGAAAAGGAGAGGTTTGTCGAATTAGACTTGTGTGGTATTAGATATAATCCATTCTGTCTTATTCTGCACCACAGTGAGAAGCCCTGTCAAGCCTGCATGGCTGCTATAGAAAACTTACAGAGCCAATACCTCCAGGCCTGGCCCCCTGGGCAAAAATATACATAACAAAAGCCCTCTTTTCTAAAGGCGCACACATCTGAAATATCAAACACTTACAGTACTGTCTGCAGAATCACAATTCATGGAGATATAGCCTTCCTCAGTTGTGCAAATGCTTTACCATTTGTAGGATATCATTTGACACAAGTTCACACTGTATTAGCATGATTTTTGATCAGTAACAAAAAAAAAACTATGACAGACTACAAAACTTTGGAATGCTGTGTATAGATTTAATTGGTATAATTATATAAATTGATAGTACACCTGTCAACCTAACCATTCTCGCATGGCACGTGCAGTTTGCAAAGATCAGGTGGAAGGTTTACCACTTAAAATACTCAATTTTTAAACAATGGGTGCTTGTTTTTTAGACAGAGGTAGAGAAAGGCAGCTTTTCATTTCTAGCTGGAGACCGTTGATCTTTGCTAACTAAAATGACGACTGCCGCAGGCAGATATTGTCAGCTATAGCTATCTAGCTAATTAAGCTAACTTAGCTTCACACTGTGTTTCAATGTTTCTAGCTGACTTGAAACGAGACCCCTGTAATATGAGTCTTAAACATGCATTTGGTTACCACGGGTACTGTGCTAACAGACTGAGGCTAAAGCTACATGTCTCATACATAAACTCATGAGGATCCATGTAGAAGACATGGAAATAAAGAAACAGCATTTATCTGAACATCATTCTGTGTTGCAGAAGACTTAAAACTAGTGATTGAGACCATAAACTCATTATGAAAATGTTTACTGAGGTAATAAATCAAGTGAGAAGTGGGTCACTTTCTCATAGACTTCTACAGAAACCAAACTCCTTTTGCAACCGCACGTGTCTCCCCCTGCTGGAATTCAGATAGAATGCAGGTTTAAGGCACTTGCGCATTTGCAGCACTTTGCTGAACCGGATGCTTTGTCCATTAATATTATACAGTCTATGACAGAGCCACTAACATTAGCTAACTCTGTTAGCTTGTTGTGAACAATTATTTTTTTCAACACAACCTATAACCCCACTACCTAATGTAAATTACTTATTAATTTGCTCTATGGTAGTAACACAGACCGTAACATTAGCCTACTTCACTGTAGGTACTAAGCTAGTAGCTAGTCATGCTAATGATTGCAATTTACATTGGAGCGGACAAACACACTGCTTCATTCATTCCTTACACTTTTACTCTTGGTTTTGGGAAGTTAAAAAAAGAAGACACAACCCTCTGAACTGTTTAAATACTGAATATTTCTTACTACAGCAAAACTTAACACACCAGCATAGTTATGGTTGGTAAGCAAGTTTGGGCAATGCTGAGGGGCATTGTTCAGAGAACAGTCAATTAATTCTTATGTATGAGATAACATAATGTAGTCAATTATTACAAAATAAGCCTTAATTTCACCTTTTTTCTTTTGTAACCTAATATTTTCTGTCCTCCCTCCTGCTTCTTCAGACAGGAGTGACAGGTGACGTAGGCCACAGGGGGCCTGAAGGAAAGAAAGGGGACATGGGCCACATGGGTGCTGTTGGCCCCAGGGGATTTCCTGGTCATGATGGGATTCCGGGCCAACCAGGCCAACCAGGATATCCTGGGAAACCCGTGAGTGAACCTCCTCCTGACCCTCTCCTCTGGGATATAAAAAAAAAGAAGAAAAAAAAAAGAAATATGGGCTGAAAGAAACAGTCAGTGATTTCCTGCCTGGATTGGGGGAGTTATGTTTGGGAGTAATGGGAGTGTTGCTGTCAGTGTGTGTGGTCTATGTGAAGACAGAGAGTGGAGCGTTGAGAAGGTCCTGGAAATCTCCAGGCACACTCAATCACAGTCCCACAGTGGATTCGGCTGAATCAAAGTGTAATTGTGTGTTGCAGGGCAAGCCTCCCTCAGATGAACATCTTCTAAAGCTCTGCACTGATGTTCTGCGTAGTAAGTATCTGTTTGTTTTTATGTCACTTTGTGAAAACCAGAGTCTGGGATATGAAAGCCCAAAATTCACTCCCAGCACACACCAAATGCTGCACACACCAACAGTTATCTCAGACGTAGAGTTGCACATTTTACATTGATTTGAACTGATTATAACACACTGGGTCAAACTGCGGTATTTGGTGAACAATTTAATTTATTATTCTCTCAGTAAAAAGTAGCACAATGTTAAATACCCAACGTATAATGGGTATTATTATTTTTTACCTTTATTGACAAGAAAGTGAAAGTCATTAAGTGGGTACATTCCACAGTCTTTGACCTCAGCCCAAAACGAATCAAGCAAAGCTATGGGTGCTTTCCATTTCAACATGCCTCCTTGCTTCACTCACCTTTATCCATTAATCATAGCTCCTTCCAACAGTAGCTGCATTTACATAGACCCTAATATTCCACTAATAATCAGAATAATAGCCCACTCAGAATAAAAATGCCTCATGTAACCACTTCAATCGGAAGAGACTGGCCTGATCAGGCCCAATCGAAAAGACTTTTCAAACGTGTTGACAGGGGTGGTGTAAACCTTTGATAATCTGTTCAATAGGAAAATATGAATGCCTAATCATTCTGCGCA
Source organism: Sander lucioperca (assembly GCF_008315115.2). Classification (NCBI taxonomy): domain Eukaryota; kingdom Metazoa; phylum Chordata; class Actinopteri; order Perciformes; family Percidae; genus Sander; species Sander lucioperca. Next base: position 12,769,176 of record NC_050195.1, on the reverse strand, counting down.
TGTTTGTCCCACATAGGGGTAACATTAGCTACGTTGCTTCCGGGAAGGACTAAAACTTGGCGGTAGCAAAACAAAATGAGTCTGTGGCTGATGTAACTTTTTGTTGGAGACCCTAATTAAAAAATTTAATTTAAAAACCCTGATTAAATGCTTTGGGGCATGTAAACGCACATCTTATCACTTTATTTAGGGTCCATATAATCAGTTAAGTTGGAATTTATAGTTAGGATGATCTCAATTGGGTTTAAGAAATATCATAGACATTATGATGCAAGAGGCTGGATGGAGCCCACTGGCTGCCCGCTGCTAGTATGCATAGGATGGGTTAAGGATTAGGATAGGATTCTTGTTGTTTGTAAGGTACAAACTTGGTTTAAAGACATGCCAATATACCAGAGCACGTTTTTCTCCCATCCCGGAAGGCTATGTGGAATAGCCAGACCCTCCTCCGTTCTGCAGCGCATGGATGGTCTGGCAAAGTGAGACTAGGTTTACAGTAGTCTCACATTGCCAGACCTCCACAGCGCTGTGTCAGCGTTGAAGTAACGTCAGGCTACACTGCCTATTTATTCATGGATAGGGAAAAAAAAAAAATTCTGGCTTGTTTGTATTTCTGTAAACCAATCCTAACCGTCCTGGGGTGGCGCTAAGCCCAGATAGCGGAGATAACAAGAGGGGAGGGAACAGATATCAGGCTTTATTTCAGCAATGTACATCCGTTGAGCCAGACTAGGCCTACAGTATTATGTGGTCAGACTCTTTTATGAATCAGTTTTGACATAATATTTAATATCCAAATGCTCAGCACGTTCTGGCTGTGCCCTGCAGATCAACTCCCAGCACTGCTCCAGACCCTGGCCCCCCCAGCTAGGTGTGAACCATGCCAGAGCATGAAGGGACCCGCGGGCGAGCCAGGAGCCCCAGGACCCAAAGGCTCCATGGGCACTCCAGGCTACCCTGGCAGGAGTGGCACTCCCGGTTACCCAGGACCTTCTGGAATGCAGGGCCCTGCAGGCCTCAAAGGTGATATGACCCATCCTTTTTTAAGGGAATAATCAACACGTTATGTTATCGGTATTCAGGGTTGGGTCAGATTACTTTGAAATGTAATCCATTACTGACTACAAATTACATAGCAATTTTTGTAATCAGTAACGTAATCAGTTGGATTACCCAAAACATTTAACGTAATCTGATTACTTTAGGATTACTTTTAGTCACTTCAATAAATATGCACCTTAAGTAAAAGACACCGCCACAGAATTGATCAATGAATTCTCATTTTATTTTTCTCTTTATTATTTCATTACATCTAAGAATCTTTTTGCTCTATTAAAGCATTCCTGTGTGAACTAACTAAAAACATTATTAACTAAAAACGTTATATTTATTACTTATATATTATTACTTTCCTTACTCTGTATATGTATATCAGTACATAGCCTCATATCAATCTGTTTAACTCTTTTCTCACATCATATTGAATGTTTAAAACTAAAAACATTCCTAAAACATTTTTTTCATATTTCTCTCTCTGAACATTTCTCATAACATATCCACAACATATCTTTCAAAATCTCAAAATAAATGTATACATATCTTAGAACAGTCTAAAAAGTGAACATGTTCTTTTTCAACATATTAGCATTTTTTTATTATTATTTCCTCAACACATCTAATTTTTCAAAGCACATTAATCAAAGGCCACAGAAACAAGTTTTCTGTTGTATCGCAAAAAGTTGCATTGTTTGCATGATAACATGTAATCAGATAAACCTCAACAATGTAACTGTAATCTGATTACACATTTTTGTATTGTAATCTGGGCTGATTATAGTTACTTGATTTTTGTAATCTTGAGTACCTAATCCAGATTACATGTAATCCGTTACTACCCAACCCTGTCGGTATTCAATGCTCCTTCTTAAACCAGTGGTGTCTGATCCACTGTCTATAGTGGTGACAAATATCTTTCAATCAGTCTCTTTACCCTGATGAAAACAAGGCAATAAATAACAACACAACTTCATGAAGAAGAGCTAGGACAAAATTGACTGTTGCTTTCATCAACGATTAAAATCAAAACAGTGTCAACAACTAACAAATTGGATATGTTGATGTTCACTGTACCCCATAAAACAAGATCATTAAAACAAGCGAACATCAGTGAAAGTCAGCAGAGCAAAAGACAACAAATACTGAATGCAAACCCATCTCAATGAGCTGTCTTTGATGTATTACCCCTTCAAGATGAAGTGGCTAATCAGCTGTGAAAGATGCCAAACTGTACCACTCCACTGCTGTGTACTATTTCCACAGCAACTTCAGGTTCCAGGCTTGGCTGAAAACACTGAGGGATGAGACTGAAAGCTGGACTTGGAGACAAGAGTTTTATTAGAATTCATTTAATCTGATTTTGCAAGTCACCAACTGTATGGAAGTACAACACTAGACCCCGTTAAACTCTTCAGTGCGGTTTGGTTCTTTATGAGCCACTCAGTAAACAAATTTAGTTTCTAGTTTTTGGTTGGCCAACCCCCTAGAAGATAAACCCTACTGACTTTGGTAATCCCCTGATTTTTCCTGTAGTGCCACCAGCAGATCAAGGTTTTCACTTATTCAGTAATATATATCAGCATCTAGTAGATGGATTGGCACACCTTTGTACAAACATGCATGGTTCCCAGATGATGAATCCTTATGACTTTAGGAATCCTCTGACTTTTCATCCAGCACCACAAGGAGGTTGACATTTTCTCATTTTCTGGAATGAACCGTAGTAAGACATCCTCAGCAGGTGGAGTACAGTTTGCTTCAAGTCCACGTTGCGGTTCTATTCATCTGTGCATTGTGAACACAACCCGCTTCAGGTTCGTTTAGCCTTTTGCGTTTGTATTTTAGCCCTGAGGCCCCATCAGAGCTGAAGTAGACCAGAAACCGAACTGATTAATTGTGAGTCCCTTTTCTGTTCGTCCACGTTTTGGTCCACTTTAAGAGGACTGAGTTTGGTTCGTTTAAAGAGGACTAAGGGCCCTATCTTGCACCCGGCGCAATTGACTTTGTACACCAACGCATGTATCATTCCTATTTTGCACCCGACGCACAGCGGACTTTTCCCTCCACAGACTCACGTCGGTAAATTAGGGAATGAACTTGCGCTTCCAGGGGCGGTTCAGCAGAAAAAGGAGCCGTGTTCCAGCGCAAACGTTCCCTAGTGCTATTTTGCAGTTTCAGAAAACAGTTCCGCCACAGACCAGGAAAAACCTAGTCTAATGTCAGTGGTGCGTTATTCAGATGCTATTTTAAGGGAGCATGCTTGGCCGTAATGTAGAGTGTGCACACTGTGCATACACTTTGCTTTTCTCATCTCACGGACCCAGCAGTTCCCATTTTTGCAAAAAATATGACCTTGTTTTACACAACATTTCCATGAATCATGGATGTGTTGAAGACATAAATGAGGAAATATTAGAGGACTTAAGGAGATGTGATGTTGAACTGCATGCGCCGATGCCACTTAACCCAAATGCCCCTGCAGCAGCAGCACGGGAGAGGAGAGACAGAAGAGCTGCATCGTCTATAGTGAGGTCATCTCGGTCTAATGTTAATGTCTAATGTTGAAAGCCTGCATTGCAAAAATATCGCCACGCGTTCATAACCTCGTGATTCAGTGAGAGCGAGCTCAAAACATCGGAAAGTATGTTTTTGTGACATTTCTTTATTTACATTTTGACAAAAAGAAAAATCAATAGCAAACGTTGGTCTCCTCGGCTGTGAACCGCTCCTGGCGTGCGCCCATGGATGTATTAAAGAGCGTGCGCCTAGCAAATCCACCATTATAATAGCAATCCGCCATGGAACAAGCGCGCCTGCTTTTAAAGGGAATGTTAGATAACGCTCTGGCTGATTGGTTTATTGCACGTTACGCCCAAACCACACCTACGAGTAATGTAGCTACTTCAGACCAACCCATTTTAGATTTGCGTCGGCCGCAAGAGTCATTTATCCCGCCGGTATAATAGCAACAGCACCCGAGATCCGCCCACAAAGCTACTTGGGTTTGGCGTTTGATACTTGCGTTTCAGACCGTTAAAATAGGGCCCAAAATGTGAAAACACCCTTAGTCTTTTTACTATATGTCCTGCAGAGAATGTTGTGCCATTTATGGTTTCACACTTCTTAAATCTGCAGCAAAGACTCCCAAAGCTGTAGTTTCATTTAAATGATTTAGATAGCGATGTTAAACTGAACCTGTTGAAATCCTGTCTAATGGTTCATGTATGGACTCTGCACTGAAGCTACTGTGTCCATAATGGATGTAAATGTTACCCAAAACGTCATGCCAGTGCTTTAATTAATATAATTAAATAAATCCAGATTGTCAAAAAAGAAAGATCAGAATTAGCGAGATAAATAGCTGTAGAGTTGCCTTGCAATGAAAGCCTGCGGCCTGTTCAACAGCACAAGACTGGACACAGGTGCTTTAGAGGGAACATAGCCTTTCGGTCCCTGCAGCTCTAAATCCGACAGCTCATTTGTAGAAGCTCTAATGCTATTTTTTAAAGCAGACATATTATGTCCCCAGGTGACACAGGACCGAGAGGGCTCAAAGGCAGCAAAGGAGAAGGTTACCGTGGACCTCCTGGAACCCCTGGACAGCCAGGTATGTAAAAAGCCTATCTATCAGCCTGTTTTTTTTTTGTTTTTTTTTAAATGTCTTCACCCATTAAGCTATTTCAGCACCTAACCACAGTATTCTGACATCGGGCCTTTCAGATCTGTGCATTTTTAACGAAAATGCATCAAGGCTGCTTGTAGTGTTACATTTTTAACAAAAAATATGTGGGTGGACCCTGTTTGTACTTAATTTTCAACGAGTACTTTCAGTGACAGCTCGGTCCGTGGGGTGAGGGAGATGTAAGGGCAAGTAACAGACAGTGAGTGCTGTATTTCTCTGGAAGCTATAATAGCTCATTAATTCATGAGAAGATGTAATTTATGATCCTGCATGTGCTATTTATAGTCCATAGAACAAGAACTATGATCAAATTTAATGGAACATTCTTGCCATAAATGATGCAGAAATACCAGTAACAGCTGTGTTCTAACTTATTTTATTATAATTATTTTGTCTTTCCTTATCACTGCAGGGATTCAGGGTCCTCGTGGCTTCGATGGAATCGGCCATCCAGGAAACCAGGGAATTCCTGGAAAACCAGGACCACCAGGAGATCCTGGTAAACGGGGCAACCCAGGGCTTCCAGGGGTTTGTGATATTTCCATGTGTTATCAGACGTACAACGTCAGGGAACATTACAGCAAAGGACCCAACGTCTGATGACACAGCAGTGTGGGAGAGGCTGCTGTTGAACACCCCAAAGTGTTTTAAGGAAATTTACTGTATCACTGATATACAGAGATGTGTGACTGTTGACTCCTTTATGACAAAGTGTGTGTGGGAACAGCTGCAATGGAGGCAGAAATAACCCTGTTAGTTGAGTTAAATTGAAATAAGTGAAATAGGCAGGGCATTGATTTATGATTATGGATGGATTCATAATCAAAGGCGGTCAGCAGGCTAGTGACCTAGTTTACTAAGATATCAGGCTAACATGGCTACTTTACACTTTAAACTGAGTTGTGTTGTTTTTTGTGGAAATAGCAAGACAACTAGGATTTGAAATAACATAAAAAGAAATAGCTACCTCCTCCTTTACCTGAGCTACTCTATGTTTGAGTCAATATTACTGAAGGCTTTGCTAACAAGACAGGATGTTTACCGGCTAACATCACCAGCAGTCCCATCACATTTTTAACACAACACGCATGGACAGAAAACAGACATATCTTCTCAAGAAAATGAATAAAATATAAATGAATAAAAAAAAGAAGAGGTCTTAATGCATTTCAAAAAGCCTAATAAGACCTCCTATGTGGGCTAATGTGGCAAAAAAGAAATGAGATCTCCTACTGACAACTTCTTTAATTAATTAATACCTATTCATGCGTGATCACGGAACGCTGTATCATGTGGATGCGCAGACAGTGTTGTTGTCATTACTTAGAATTCCTCATGGGGGAGACAGAAACTACACACTATAGCTTTAAGTAAAAGTACTAATACCACACTGTAGAAATACTCTGTTAGAAGTAAAAGTCCTGCATTGAAATTGTTACTTAAGTAAAAGTACTGTATGTAAGTATCATCAGGAAAATGTACTTAAAGTATTAAAAGTAAAAGTACTCAATGCAGAAAAAATCTCACATTTTAGGGACTGGAACCGATCCAAACAGTTCTGTCAATCAACTAAGTGTTTAATGGTCTAATCATTTCAGCTGGACTTGTAGGCCATTATATCGTTGGCTAGTTTAATTTATAATAAATCTTATTTTATAAACTACATGTGTTTTGTGTAAAAAAATCTTAATGTGTAAAGTACCTAGTAACTAAAGCTGTCAGTATATTGCAGTGGAGTAAAAAGTACAATACTCTCTTATTATTTTTATTAAAGCCTCCTTCCACGTAGGGAGGGTGGTTGGGTCAAACAACACAGGACTTTCACCCCGGAGACAGGGGTTCGTGTCCCGCGTGTCACGTTTCCTAAACCCAACCGTCCTGTTGTTCTTTTCCTAAACTCAACCGTCCCGTTCTTCTTTACTTAAACTCAACTGTGCCGTTCTTCTTTACTTAAACCTAACTGCGTCAAAAGTGATGGCAATAGTCCCGACAAAGTGTGCTTACATAAAGCGCGTTTAGATCTGACACTAGAGGAGACTTTTAGTGTCAATAACAACGGCAAAGGCACCTGACCAAGCGTCCGTATTTTACGTCATGGGAGTGAGAATGTGTTGGTAGTGAAGATCTGCCTGAGACAAAGTATTGTGTATACAAATGAAAAACAAACAAACAAAAGTGCAGTACACTCCTTGACAATGAATGGGAATGTGTCACAATAAAAGAACCAGACACACCATTTTCACATGATTATCTTGTGAAAGGTTAGCTAACAGCTAGGTAGGCTGTTTGGTCAAAGATAAGAACCTAAAAAGTTGAATAAATGAGAGAACTCACGGTTAAAATCACTCCAACCACATTGTTAGTTTGCAGTACATTATTTCACTGTCAGTCTGCTTCTAGTGCATCCTACATGTAATCCCTTCTGGTGGGAAAATATATTCTTTCACCTATTGTGTTTGGAGCGCCAGGGGTTATGCTAATCCATCACTGTGGCACCAGGGTTGTAGGAATCCTGTCACTGTCTATTTTCAACCTCATACCATCATATTTGTTTTCTTGTTTGCCAATATTATATAGATTTATTCTGCATTGCTTTTCTGTGTGTGGATTACAGGTAATGCTCAAATAGTGGTCTTTATTTACCTCAACTGCATATTTGAGCAGGCTTATATTATCGACAGGCCTTTATTTCTAGTTTTGTAAGTTTGTCTTAAATTATTTCAGTAAGGAGCTTCCCTGTTTATTAATATGCTTAAATTTTATTTGCTCAAACTCAATATTTTATCCATGTCTACTCTGTCTTGATAAATTCAGTGTAATTAAATTTTACAGCATTAAGTACATCAGTACAACAACACTCACCACACTGCTGTCTCTCCTTTCTAACAAAAAATACTTTTATGCATCAATTATTAGGGATGTCCCGATCAGGTTTTTTCGCGCTCCAAAAATGTTAGATTTCTTGATGTAGTTGGCTTATTCAGTTAAGCAACTGCTTTCCCTACTTGTTTTTTTGTTGGACGCACTGTTTGACTGTTTGTCTGACCATGTTTACTTTTCTGAAGTTTTACACTAGGCCCACAATGTGACTAGATGGATTCATTTTTGCAAATATCTGTCAATGCTTTTAAATGACTCCTGCAGAGCTCATGTTAGCATTTTGATGTTATCATGTTTTAATCTGGTTGATAATTAAAAGTATGGTCTCCATTATATGGTCCATCTGAAGTCAATTTACTCAGCAAAAGGAATCCAGATGAGCCGTGTGTGCAGTCACATCCGTGGAAACAGGTCTATGGAGCCAAATAGATCCAGATCCAGATTTAGCAACAATAAGCTGCTATAGGCATTCACCTACATGAATAAGCAGTGAAACAACGTGTTTGCAAGGAGCACAAAAAGATATGTTTATTTTTTATTTACACAAATGTTTTTCCATCACGTTATGGGAAAATTTTCTTGTCCCAGTTTCCCAGGACAAGAGACTTAACATTCCATGTATGGTTAGGAATGATAAGGCAAACATGTCAAATATTTGGTACTCTCCAAATGCCTTGTAGAGTCATAAATGGTCATAGGTTCCAGACTGTTGTTTGTAGCTCTGACTGTAAATTTGGACTTGTCAAATTAAGCTTGGCTCTCTGCTGTAAAAGTAGCAAATGATGGTGTATGAAGTCATTCAAGTAGGAGTAGGAAGAATTCAGGTGTGCATCAAGAGTGACAGAGAACAGTCCTGCTGGAAGGGTAGGGTTTAGAGTGACTATCCTACTATTTATTATAATTGTAATTTTTGCAGTGCATTTTATTTTAAATCAAATTTATGATAAAATTATGATTTCACTGTATAAAGATATCACACAGGAGTTTTTTCATCTGACTGCTCCTCTCCCCTACTGCCACGGCTCTTTTTGTTTTGTTGTGATGTTGAGAAGCAACATTCATTTCTACATTTCTACATTTCTGGAGCATTTATTCAGAGACAAACGGAAACCTACACTGTACATTTACTACCACTTAACAAGTAAACTGCTGATGTATTCTCAGCTCTGACAGCCGACAGCTGTCTGCTCTGAGCACATTCACCGTCACACTCTCTCATGTAGTCTACACACTAAGCACCGAGCTATTCCTTAAAGGAGCTTCCCCGGTCTTGTAACACGAGGAGAGACTGCCAGAGCTTCTTGTATTTGGTCTGAAAGTCTGTACCATCCAAAAAATGCTTTCACACTATAAACGAACCGGAACATGGTTCAGTTTGGTCCAGACCGAGACCACCTCTTTTTATCGGACCAAAATTTGGTCTTCTGATCCGGACCATGGTCCGGGGGAGGTTTCACACCTGTAATTTTGGTTAGGATCAAACTGAATAGTCTGAAATTCCGGACCAAACAAGGTAGGTGTGAAAATGCCCTAAAGCTATAGCCAGCAGCACAGAGAGGCTGCATTGTTTATCACATCCCACAGTACTAAATAGTTTGATGAAACATTTCATGATTGTGCTATTCGTAGATACTTTCCAGTAGTCTAAATGTGCCCTAGATGCTAGCGTAAAGGCATGGAGTCATCAATACAATAAAGGTTCATCCTCTGGGGACCATGAATGTGCTTAAGAAATGTGATTGCAATATGTATATTATATTGTAACTTATCTTGTTTACAAAGTTGATATTTTGGCCTGAGGGTGGTGGTAGAGAATTTCATGGAGAATGAAATGGGTTGATCCGCAGAGGAGCATGAATTTCATGACAACCTGCCAGTTAGATTTTAGATAATGTTTATGTTAAAATGGAAACAGTGGCCTAGTGGAAATGTTAGCAGGCAACCCTGTCCTAAATAAACCAATGTTCATATACAACTAATTTGCATTGGCATATATACCTGTATAGTAGATTTGCAGGGCGCTCAGGTCACTGTAAAAGTATTTCATTTGTTTTTCCTGTAATAGCTGAAGTATGATTAATGTTTTTTATGGTTATGTTCAGGCAAACTCAAAGAACTTGGCTATGATTATGGACATTTTAGATATTTTTTTAAGTTACGTTTGGTGACATTCAATCCATGCTTTTAAGGATTAATACACATATTTTAAACATACAGTTTTATTTATTCATCACAAGGAGTAATAGTCTGTGAAAGCAGTTGTATAATGTATTTTGTGATGATGTCATTAGGGTTATCTTGACCTTGGTTATAGACTTGACAGAAAGCTTGTGTGAAAAACTGGAGGTGGGCACTTTAAAAGGAGTGAGCATTCAGGAGGCAAAAAGGGTCTAATGAGATGTATTATGGAAAATGTAGGATCCAGCTGGAGCTTGACCTATACCATATCTCAACTTGAAGTAGGAGAATTTATTGCGGAAAACTAGGGGCATGGTGTTTGATAGATGTGAGAGTTTACCAGGTAAGGGTCTAATGAAAGATGTTTTTATGTGGCTCTATGGGAAATCCAGCATTTTTTAAACTTGACCCATACTAGAAGACTAAAAGTCAAGATATGTTGACCATTCTATTTTTAACCGATCTTTTGTGAGTTCCCCAAGTTTATGGAAATATGATACTAAATTGCTAAAATAGCCTTTCAACCCAAATGTTTTACTAGCCTTAAAAACACAGGGGAAACACTGGTGCGAAAATACTAGGATTAAAGCGTGATTTATGCTTCTGTGTTAAATCTACGCCGTGGTTTTGTACATAGGTACGTGGAGGCACGGACAACTACTACTTAGCCCTAGCCTGACCTGCACCTCTCGAAAAATTTAACTACGTGGCTCGGCCGTGGCTTGGTAGCATTTCCCCCGACTCATTTCCTGGTCCTCATTCTCCATAAACAACATGAGATCAAGGAGAGGATTAACTTTTCCTGCTCCAGATTTCCCACCGTGGTCAGAAAGAACAGAAGAGACACTTTGTTTCTCTCAGTATGACTCTAGAGTCGCTACTCACTCTGAAAATAATCACTCTCTCACTCACTATACCACACATTTCCCACGTGCACACACATGCCGGCCCTGCTATTCTCTTAAAATCGGTCGACGCACACACCAATGCACAAGTATAAACTTCAGGCCACTTACGTAGGCTGCAGCGAAAGCTCTGCATGGAGCCTCCGCAGGACCATAAATCACGCTTTAGGCTGAGTAAACCCTGACTGTTGGTAGGAGACAGGACAAGGTCCACAACATCAAAGTCACATGTTTTTTACACCCATCCACCCACTCCACCCTCTGTCTTAAGGCTATTTGCAGCACTATGTCAATGTCGTGCTACTTCTGCTTCTGAGTAAGCTCCAGTTTTTCTGCCGAGTACAGCTTCACATTTAATGCTGTGACTGAGTCTGAAAAGTGTAGCTGTGGTTGGTTTTAACACAGTATCACGGTATCTTGAAAAAGCATTCTGTGTATGATCTGTCTTTCTAAATACTGACCCCTACCACAAAAGGTGTTAGCATACTGTATCGGCAACAATCTTCGCTGCAGAAGTAGTACAGGCTGTGTGAAAGCTGATTTTTTAGTACAGATGGTGACATGATTTGTCACCTTTAGCCTTTTGACTTAAGTGTTATTGTTATTCATTTTATTTAAGATTAAAGTGGTTAAAGGTCTAATGTGTAGGATTTAGGGCGACCTATTGGCAAAAATGTATTACAATATTAATAACTTATGTTTTTATTAGTGTATAATCAATTGAAAATATGAATTGTCATGTCTACATACAAAGTGGGTACTCCGCATCGGCCACCGTAGTTCTCTACTTGCACACAGGAGAAGTTTCAGTTGATTGCAACCTGCAACCTCACCGCAGGATGCCACTAAATCCTACACACGGGTACTTTAAACAAAGACCACTTCATGACTTTGTCTATCCTCTGTATTTGTAATATATTCCAAAATGCATCAATTAATCACCTTTTCAAAGTTACCATTATTTCTAATATCCATAAATGCTGGAAACATGCTTGTTTGAAATGGTATTTTTATACATATATTTTGTACAATTTGCAAATACATTCCATTATTAGTTTGGTGTAAAATTATGTTACAATAAAATCAAACTTAATTATGTAACACTGACCTTTTCTTGTTTGCAGTTTTCATTAATAATATCTGTACATGATTTGGATGGAACATAGGCTACAGCTTTATCCAATGGGAACTCAAATCTCATACAAATCTACCCTTTATTAAATTAATAATAATATATTATATATATTATAATATAAATTATTGATAGTTTCCACGCAGCGCGTCTGCGCCAGAAAAGAGAAGGCATGGAGTTTAATTGCAGGAGTGCTTGGAGTGGAATGTAGATACTAGCTTAATAAACATATGATTGTTCTTTCAAGTACTGCCTCTCAAAAGCTGACGAAAATCTTTTAAACTGACCTTTGTCGATCTGAAATGAAGACAGATTCAGCAACTGCACGGCCTATTTCTCGCTTAAAATGTTTTCAGAAACACGTTTCGCTGAACTATTTTTGTAAAATACGAGATCGTATTCCGAACGAGCCGCCATTATGGTTGGTTTTGAAATTCGGGAGCAGCCAGCCCCATGTGACGCGTTCATCCAATCAGCTGCAGCTATCGCGGTTGTAGGAGGGTGGAGCCTGTTTTTTTTGCTTGTCAGTGGTCAGTGAAGAGAAACTAGTGGCAAGCTCACTAGCGTGCAATGATGGGAAGCGGGGCGATCCCATCCGTGAAAACAACACGTATATGGACATGTACCATCACGTCAGGCTGGAACGCAGCACAGACGCACGCGCCCAGTGGATAACTCACTGACTTTGTGTTCTTTGATCCTGTCAGCATACACACCATAAAGGTTCTGTGCTCTCAAACATAAAAGGTCCATTTGCGTACGCTTTGTTTGGGCTGGTGCAATAAACAACCAGACAGAGACCTTCCAAGCAGACACTGGTGCGGTTTATTTGTGGTCTCAAAAAGCAAACGGATGGATTTCATGATAGTAGATAATGTGATTTTAGAATGAATTCAAAAGATAAACTCATATTTACACACTTGTAAATATAATAAATGGTAGAGACTTCAGCAGGTACCTTCAGGTAACTTTATTCAATTAAGGCGACCGGATCAACAACTGCCTGTCATATGTGTTACTGTATATATGTAATAGGTGTCTATACTGATGTAATTATTAATATTAAACACAATCTGTTTGTGAACTGTTCAGGAAATGATCTTATAATTAATTAGAGTTAATTAGGGTAAAGCACTTTTGCCGAGTACGAGTATTATACGAGTAATACGAGTCAATATCTGTGCTCGGATTGAATAAAAATCCTCATTGGGTAGTTGACTGTGTCTGCGTTCTGTGATAGGCTAGTCGTCACAGCGCCCCTCCCCTACACACATACAGATTTATTGTGTTGCTGTGTCCCGCTCTGCTCACTCACACAGAACAACTCTCTCTCTGTCTCTCCCTCAGTCACTCAGGTTCGCCGGTCTTTTCCGTTAACGTTTAGGTTTTTTCAGCTTCAGGTTTGTTTTTTACTTCGGTTTGTAGTACTTACTTATTAACCAGTAGAGTTCTGGTAAACGTGGGGTTTGTTCAGACGTGGTGCTTGGTAGAATGCGACTCGCGTTGCGTCTCTGCCTGTCGGAGATTTTTTTTCTTTTTTAAACCGTCAGCTGGCTCTAAACAGATCTGAAAAACAGCGTCGGACTATTTGATCCGTAGAACACAGTCCCCCCCGCCCCCCTCTCTCTCTTTCTCTCTCTCTGTCTCTCTGTTACACACACACACACACACACACACACACACACGGTGTGGAAATAAAAAAAATAAAAAAGAACCAAAAAAATAAAAAATCACACTGATCATAAAAAAATTAAAAGTTAAAAAAAGAAAGTTATGTTGAGTATGAAAACTCTTGTTCATTACAATGTACTTCATAATTGCAACCGCATGTGTTGTATTCATTGTTCTTGTTCTGTATATAGTTTGTTATTGTGATCAAAACCATTGATCTGAAGCTCAATGCTGATGCTGTCATGTAAATAGTTTTCTAATCAGCAATAAATATAACAATTTCTGATCAACCCATATCAATTGCATGCTTAAAATAACATACCGGTTAAAGCCCTGCCCATTTCAAGACAAACCGACCCACTTCCGGGTTAAATCCCGCCCACTTCCGGGTTAGGCCCCGCCCAGTCCGAGTACAGATACAGATAGATAATTCATATGGTTAACAGATACAGATACAGATAATGCTGTACTCGCTCATCCCTATAATTAATATATTTAAGTGATTTATATATTTATGCATATCAGTAAATGAATGGTCACACCTATAACTGTCAGCATGTGAGTGCAGAGATTTGATAAATCAAACACAGATCTGGTGCTCTTATCCTACTCTGTGCACTTCATTATGTATCCTACTCTGTGCTCTTCATAAATGTGTGTTCACATGTAAAAAGTCTATATCATGAAAAACTCACAAACTGGGCAATGTGCAAAGGTGCCCTTGTGAGCAATTCATTCAATTCAATAATCTTTTTTGCAATCATTTCATTTTTCTCATTTAGTTATACAGTACACAATTGTATTTGCACGTTCAGTGACACAAATAATCACAAGCCTGCTGTATCATTTCTATAACAAATATTTTTTTAAAGCAAAAAGTAGGCAAAAAAAGATCAGCACATTATTGAATAAAAATGTGGTTTGCATCTTTCCAACATGGTCACCCAATGAGTGTTTACACTATTTTCTAAAAATAGGCCATTCAAATATGTGTTCTTTACTGTTAGGTAAACAGGATATGCTGTAAACTGCGCACAGACACGCATCAATCCACTTTGGAACAGGCAGTAGCCACTTTTTAAAATACTGCTCCCCTTCATTGTGGGACAGTAATGTTGATGAACATGTCATTCAAGAAATTGAACTGTGCATACTGGCATTTTAAAATATACTATATTTTGCCATTTTACACACACACACACACACACACACACACACACACACACACACACACACACACACACACACACACACACACACATGCACACACGCACAAATGCATGCACACAAACACACACACACACACACACACACACAAAAGGGGATGGTATTAAGGCATGGATACCCAACCCGGGCCGAGTTCGGACAGATATTTAGAAATTATGGTCGGGTTCGGGTCGGGCTCGGTCACATCAGCGCAATAAGGCATCTGTTGTAAAATGGTGCTGCGGCTCCTTTAAGAGAGCTCAGTGTCTGTGGAAAGTGGGCAGAAGAGAGATAGAGAAAGAGGAAGCAGACGTGTAGATGCGACCAAGGGGGTAAGCTTCTCCTCGGACCGCGAACCTCCTATGGCGCCATTTTAATGCTACAAAGCGATCACCTCCCGTTAGCATCCCATTGACTGCCATTCATTTTGACGTCACTTTGACAGAGAATAACTTTACATCTGAAGAGTTTAAAGACTCTATTTGTCCATTGTTTATTTCTAAAGAAACACGACAATGTATAAAAGGCTCCATTACCTTGTACCTCACGTTATGGCTCCGTAGCAGACGTTTTTATAAAAATAGGCTAACGATTGGGTCATAACCACGAGACTTACTGTCTCATAGTAGAGGAATTACCGTATAGTACAGGAGAAACGCGCAGGCAGTTTCGTCTCACATTAGCTGTTTAAGTGTAATTACTAATGTTAACTATCATTTTAGTTAGGAAAAATTAGCCTGTGTCTATGTTATCTCCTTACATATACCTACACTCTCCATCTCTGCAAGATTGGGAATGATTGAGATTTCTCTTGGCACAGCTACCAGAAGACTTACAACTTTCAGACACGTTGCTCACAGCACATTTACGTCGTCTCTCTCAGTTGGAGGCTGCGCAGTAACGCTCAGCGCTCACCGGAAAAGTGCTTCTAAAGGCCTTCACTGGTCTCCGTCCAGAGCAATGGGATCTGTTGGTCCATTCTTATATACAGTCTATGGATGCGACTGGAGCAGAGTTGGTGGAATATGTTTAAGTTTTGTACACAGTGTGTGCGGTGTCCGAGATAAACTCCAGACAGAAAGCCAAGTTCATTCATCTGCTCACCAGAAACAGGATTTTAACCCCAACGTTATATAACGTTATCCCTGGAGGTAACGAGTCTCCCCTGGTTTTCTGACCGCAGTCGGAATCGAAGCAAGCAGACATTGAACATCTTAACAGCTTATTAACGTGCACTTGTTGCCCCGTGTGCGCTGATGCGCTCATTAGTATGAGAAAAAAATTTGATTTTAACTGTCGGGCTATGGTCGGGCTCGGACACAAATATCTTAATGCCTGTCGAGCTCGAGCTGGGTTCGGTTACTGCTCTGTCGGATGCGGGTCGGGCTCGGACAGAAAAATTCGGACCGATCCGGACTCTAGATGGTATACGTATTGCAGGGCAGATGAGGGAAAGTGGAAACTGTTGGCCGGTAAGGTTTAGGTGATGGAAAAGGTGGGAAAAGGGTTACTGCAGGGCTGATTGGTGAACATGGAAACATGAGCAGGTGACTGGGAGTCAGGAGAATGGATCTTTTGGGAAGGTCTGAGGGCATCTGGTGGAGAATGGCAGGAGTCCTCAGGCTTGTGACCCAGAAATTGATCTCAGCGTTCCATCTTGAAGGACGTCCCAAGGAGGAGGAGCGAGGAGGCTTTGCTGGAAGAGCTGTAATCGAGGATACCCCGATGTATCCTTTGCGGAAGTCTTCACCCGTAACACTTAAAAGAGGCATTACACAGAAATAGCGAGAGAAAAAGGGGAAAAAACAATATACAGTAGATATACTTTGTATAGATAATAGTAATGCATTAAATCAACGGATCAGGTAGGTTGGGTCATAAAAATTAAGATTCTGATCTGATTAATAGCGGATGGGTTTCAGTGGGGTGAAATAATACATCATTAACGAAAATATTAATAACATTCTCTAAAATGGGTACATGGCAGAGCTGAGCTGCAGAAGCAGCAACTTGAATTGTTCTTAAAATAGCTGTAGTGGAAAAAGGCAAGTTGTATCACTGATCATTGATGCCTCAGTGTTCTAGTATTGACTGAATTCATAAATTACACTACGGATAGTTCTTAATATAACTAATCATTATTATTAGTATTATTATTTTTTACTAGAGAACCGTATGTGAATTAATCCACAGCCTAAAATAACAACAACAAATGCAACATAATTTCCTTCTGTTAGTGTCCAGGAGCCTCATGTATAAAAGATTGCACAGTAGTGGTGTGCGATACTGTCAGGGTTTTGGTATTTTGTGGTGTGTCTTATTTTTGTAGTTTGTTTCTGTTCTGTATTTTGCTTGTTTCCTGTTTTACTTTGATAATCTGTTCTCTGTCTTGTCTTGTCTTGTTTTACTATCGGTTTTCCCGCTCTTGTGATTACCTGATGTTTTCCACCTGTTTCCCAGCCCTTGTGTCACCTGCCTCTTGTTTCCTCGTTACCCTGTGTATTTAGTCTTTGTCTTCCCCTTGTCATTTGTTGGATCATTGTTTGATGTTGCGTGTTTTGTGTCTGTTCCTGTCAGCACGTCGAAGCCTGTTCAGTTAATTCTGCCTGCTCCATTTTTGGACCGCCTTTTGTTTGTTCTGTTTTTGTGTTAAATAAATCCTCGTGCTCATTACTCCTTGCCTGCTCTCTGCACTTGGGTCCACCATTCTCTCTCTACACGTGACAGAATGATCCAACCACCATGGACCCAGCAGAGAGGCGACTCTTCGAAGCAAAAGTAGCGGAGTTCGAGCACACGGTGGAAAGCCTGTTGAAGTCGAGACCCGGTCAGCGTGCTTACGTCTTGGAGAGGATCGCCGCCCAGCAGCGTTGGTTTAAGGAAAGGCCGTGGGTGAGTCATTTTGTTCCCCACCTGGATGACATCAAGAAGAGGCTTGAGTGTTTTCGTCAAAGTCATCTCAACGACTCACCCACCAGCCTGCCTATTCCCCAGCCAGCTAACACCGTGGCTATTGGGGCAGTGTTTGTCGCCCCGTCTGCCTCCTTGCCTGCTTCTCAGAGTCGAGCCACAGCTCCACCCAGAGAGGAGCCTAGGCCCTGCACATCGTTGTTTGGACAGTTTTATTTGTGGCTTGAACGGACTGGGAGAGTCGAGGGAGCCAACCTCCAGGCTGCTATTCGGAGGCCCAGTACATCCACTAGCAGCTCCTCGGATGCAGCCCGGCCAGCGTGCGCCCCCGCCCGCCAACAGTCCTATGAAGGAACCCGCCTGGCTGTGTTTTCTGGGACTCGTGGAGGCCGAAGATGGAGGAGGGGAAGACATGGCTCCCAGCGCCATGCCCTGCATCAACCTCTTGTCGAGCCTAACCTGTGTACCTGAGCCTGAGCTAACCTGTGTACCTGAGCTAACCTGTGTACCTGAGCCTGAGCTGACCTGTGTTCCTGAGCCTGAGCTAACCTGTGTACCTGAGCCTGAGCTAACCTGTGTACCTGAGCTGACCTGTGTACCTGAGCCTGAGCTAACCTGTGTACCTGAGCTAACCTGTGTATCTGAGCCTGAGCTGACCGGTGTCCCCGAGCTGACGTGCAACCCTTCTGTCCCCGAGCTGACGTGCAACCCTTCTGTCCCCGAGCTGACGTGCAACCCTTCTGTCCCCGAGCTGACGTGCAACCCTTCTGTCCCCGAGCTGACGTGCAACCCTTCTGTCCCCGAGCTGACGTGCAACCCTCCTGACCCTGGGTTGACGTGCAGCTCTCCTGACCCTGGGCTGACGTGCAGCTCTCCTGACTCTGGGCTAGCTAGCAACTTTCCTGATTCCTGGCTAGCTAGCAACTTCCCTGAACCCCGGCTAGCTAACAACTTCCCTGAGCCCCGGCTAGCTAGTAGCCTTCCTGAGCCACAGCTAGGTAGCAGCTCCCCTGATAGCTAGCATCTCCCCTGAATCCAGGCTAGCTAGCAGCCTTCCTGAGCCCCGGCTAGCTAGTAGCCTTCCTGAGCCACAGCTAGTGAGCAACTCCCCTGATTCCCTGATAGCTAGCATCTCCCCTGAATCCAGGCTAGCTAGTAGCCTTCCTGAGCCCCGGCTAGCTAGTAGCCTTCCTGAGCCACGGCTAGCTAGTAGCCTTCCTGAGCCACAGCTAGTTAGCAACTCCCCTGATTCTCTGCTAACTAGCATCTCCCTTGAATCCAGGCTAGCTAGTAGCCTTCCTGAGCCCCGGCTAGCTAGCAGCCTTCCTGAATTTAGGATGGCTAGAATCCTCCCTAGTGTCCCCGAGCTCCCTAGTGTCCCCGAGCTCCCTAGTGTCCCCGAGCTGCCCAGTGTCCCTACACTACCCAGCTTCCCCGAGCTTCCTAGTATCCCCGAGCTTCCTAGTATCCCGGAGCTGCCTAGTGTCCCAGCGCTGTCCAGCTTCCCCGAGCTCCCTAGTGTCCCCGAGCTTTTCCCCGAGTTTCCTAGAGTCCCCGAGTTTCCTAGAGTCCCCGAGTTCCCTAGTGTCCCAAGGCGGTCTTTTATCCGGGATCCCCGGCTGGCTAGCAGTAGCCTCCCTGAATCCGAGCTAGCTAACAACCCACCCGAGCCTAGGTTAGCTAGCAGCCTCCCTAGTTCCTGGCTGGTGTCCAGCCCCCCTGAACTGGCTATAGCGGCCCCTGAGACTCCTGCCCCTCGTGCCCTGTTGGCACTCCAGTCAACCCCTGCCCTGGTTGCCGGCCGCCTGACCCCGGCCCAGCTGACCCGTCGCCTGACTCCGGCCCAGCTGACCCGCCGCCTGACTCCGGCCCAGATGCCCCTTCACCTGCGCAGCCTCCCAAGGGGCTCCGCCTCGGCCGACCTGCAAGGCCCCCGGAGGGGCGCTGCCCTCGACGTCCAGTACGGCCACCTGAAAGATTCTGCCTTCGTCGCCGGTGGCCAGAGGGATTCCGCCTTCGTCGCCGGTGGCCAGAAGGTTTCTGCCTCCGCCGCAGGCCGCCAGAGGGATTCTGCCTTCGTCGCCAGTGGCCAGAGGGATTCTGCCTTCGTCGCAGGCCGCCTGAAGGTTTCTGCCTTCGTTGCGCCTCTCAGTTCCCTGTTGCCGAGGCCTCTCAGTTCCCTGTTGCCGAGGCCTCTCAGTTCCCTGTTGCCGAGGCCTCCCAGTGACTCTGTTCCCTGTGCCCCAGAGACGCTCTGTGTTTCCCCCGAGTGGCCCCGCTCTGTGTTTCCCCCTAGTGGCCCCGCTCTGTGTTTCCCCCTAGTGGCCCCTTCTGTTCCCTGTCCTGAGTGGCCCCTTCTGTTCCCTGTCCTGAGTGGCCTCTCCATTCCCTAGCCCCACTTGACTTGGTTGCTGACCTGTTTGGCCCTCCTCCGGTCCCCCTCCGCCCTCCCTGGGTTGTCTTTTTGTTCTGTTTTTGGGACATCTGGGATCTGTCCCTTGTACTGTCAGGGTTTCGGTATTTTGTGGTGTGTCTTATTTTTGTAGTTTGTTTCTGTTCTGTATTTTGCTTGTTTCCTGTTTTACTTTGATAATCTGTTCTCTGTCTTGTCTTGTTTTACTATCGGTTTTCCCGCT
Source organism: Sander lucioperca (assembly GCF_008315115.2). Taxonomy (NCBI): domain Eukaryota; kingdom Metazoa; phylum Chordata; class Actinopteri; order Perciformes; family Percidae; genus Sander; species Sander lucioperca. Next base: position 12,748,920 of record NC_050195.1, on the reverse strand, counting down.
CTTGTGATTACCTGATGTTTTCCACCTGTTTCCCAGCCCTTGTGTCACCTGCCTCTTGTTTCCTCGTTACCCTGTGTATTTAGTCTTTGTCTTCCCCTTGTCATTTGTTGGATCATTGTTTGATGTTGTGTCTGGTGTTTGTTCCTGTCAGCACGTCGAAGCCTGTTCAGTTAATTCTGCCTGCTCCATTTTTGGACCGCCTTTTGTTTGTTCTGTTTTTGTGTTAAATCCTCGTGCTCATTACTCCTTGCCTGCTCTCTGCATTTGGGTACACCATTCTCTCTACACGTGACAGATACTGCAAAATTTGGTATCGATCCGATATCAAGTAAATGTCTTTTTATAGACGACGTCACAGACGTATGCCAGTAACTGAATTGGAAACTTTATTTTGTAATGTTTGAGTTTCGCCACGTTACAGGGCCAGACAAGACTTTGCGGACGGCCCGCACATTCTCACGGCTGCTCCAGAGTTCTCGGAATTCTCACGTCAAGTTCATTTTTATACATCAGACTGTGTACGTGAAAACCAGCGTATGCAAGCTTTTCGTGCGTACGCAACGTTTTACAATGTATTTGTGTAGGAACCAGTGAGCTTGGATTGGAGAACGACAGACAAGGTTGGGAGGTCAAAAAGTATAGAGAAAAGAAGAAACATATTGGTTTTGGTCTTATGGAATTTGACAATATTAGAAATACAGAATTACACCTTTTCCTGTAAGTTTCTCTTGCAGAACATGCACTTCTTCTTTCATGTGTAAGCTAACGTTCATCCTGAGTTGGGGTGAAGAATGGAGACGGGTTGTTGTCAAAATCCCCTGACAGAGATCTGAGTGGGATTTAGTGAGTGAGCATTGTATCCTTTCTCCGTGTTACCGTGGACTGTGGACCGTCTGCGGACCAGCTCCGCTGCGGAACGTCTGCGTGCTCCGCCGTCCGTCAATACCCACCAGGTCCGGATTTGTTGCTTAACGGCTGTGGCCAGCCGACCACGAGATCTCGCGAATTCACGTATGTTCGTGCGATATAACAGGATGTAGTTTCTATAAACAGAACCACAAAACCAACAACAGTTTGTTTCCATTCAGAGGAGTAGAGGGGAAACAACTCTGTGCTGTGTTTTCAAGGTGTAGTGCAGGGAAATATGATCCGCCGTGAGCACGGTGTATTTTATTTTGAAAATTAACCGGATGTTTTTTGTTTCTGTGCTCGACTTCCTGTCCCGCACTATCTGAATTGTGCTGAATTGCTGCAGAGCTCTCCGTCGTCCGGCAAAAATAGAAGCTCTGCGTATCTGCTCCGGAGGGCTGCGGACTGACGGAACTGGGACGGAGTAGGGACGCAGACGTTCTGCAGTCAGTGGAAATACACACATTGACTTTAATGGAAACCTAATGACTCCGTCGACATTCCGGAGACGTTCTGCAGACGTTCTGCATCCAGTGGAAATTGCTGGTTAACGTGCCAAATCCCCCATCAGCTCACTTCATGCATCTGAACTTACTGAACCTGCTACACACACTCAAACACATGCAATCACTGGCTACTGATATCAGTGTATTTTTAAAGGTGCAGTAAGCGATGCTGCGCACAGATTGTTCACATTTGAACTCAACTGTCAAACAAATACAACCCCCCCACCTTCAGAAGCTCCGCTCCCCAGATTCACAGACAGATACTCGCCACCGGCACATTCACATGCCTCCCCCCCTCCCCCCATACCATCAACTGACTCCACCTATTGCTGATTGCCTGAAATAGTGCTTTGTGGCTCGTGCGGTCCTTTGTTTGTTTTCCATTTACACAGGATTTTTTTTAAGCGCCCACAGAAAATAGAGAGCTAAGTGACCGTGAGGATATATTCACTGAATTTGACAAAAAGTGCATTGGATTAACATCACTTACTATACCTTTAAGGAATCTGGCTGTTGAACGGAATGTTAATAATACTCCCTGCGGAGGCATTAAGGTTTTTCTTCTTTGCTTTTAAACATGATTGTACCCTCTGTGGGAACAAATCATTATCATGTTTTTCTTGACAATGATAGGCTCTGTACACACAATAAATAGTACATTTTCCAAGATGCTCCTCCATCATGTAAAGTGAAACTTAATCAGCTGGATTTATTCACCCACTTTAAAAAAAGATTTATTTAAAGCTTCTTTCTTTTCACATTTATGTTGATATTTATATAATAGGCTGTATGTTAACTTATTGGGAGGAAACAAGTAGTTCTATGTAAAATAAGATATTGATCACCCCCATATAGCCAAAATGGCATGATCCTTGTTTCACCTCTGCGAATATTCGACGGTAAGATTAGCAGTCGAATCAGACTCCTTCGACCGAAGCATTGAATAGTCAACTACTCATGGTCACCCCTAGTATGTTTGTTTTAAATTCATCAAAAAGGACACAAATCTGGCAGATTTAGCTAACCCTAATTAGCTGAAATAAGGTCAGACTCTGAGGGAGTATAAATTGTATTATCAACTCAACTCAATGACAAAAATTCAAGATGAATATAAGGTTGAACAAAAGAAAGTCGTCCGAGTTTTATTGACTACAAACATAACAAGACACTTATATCTCCTAAGTTTTGAGCAAGGTTACTGTAAGTCAAAACGTTTCAAACGTTGTAGCTGCAGTGTCTTCACATCCTGTGGAGTCAACGAGCGGAAATACGGACAGCGCCACTATGCCACTGCAACCCACTTAGTAGTTGGAGGGGGTATTATTCCTAAAAATCCTGTCAATCATGCTGTCCATAGGAATCAAGCGTTTTGCTGCCACCTACCGTCTACAGTTATCAAGTGCAGCCCACACTTAAGCCCCAGCCTACTACCACGGCTTTTAAAGCAACACTTAAGACCTTTTCCCACTTTGGTCCCCCTACAGGTTGGAAGCGGAATTGTCCATTACATTACATTGTCCAATCCATTCGAACTTCAGATCCGCTACCCGATCTGGCAAACTTGCATAATGTAATGTAATGGACAATTCCAACCTGTAGGGGGACCGAAGCGGGAAAAGTTCTCTAGTGTTGCTTTAAGTGGCAGAAGGCACATCAAATGGAACCCGTAACTTCTGTAGTTAGCATCTATTATTTGTTTATGTTGTTTGGCAGTGGCAGATACAGTTAAGGTGCCAGTGTGTTTTTGCTCTCTGTACTGACAAGTCTGCTCTGAGCCAAAAATTTCAGGTTTCTTTTCTGGCTTTTGCATATTAGATGGTGATTGGCTTTCGAAACTGTGACCTACTAAATCTAGCAAATCTTGAAGTGAACCATGGGTGTATAAAAAAAACATGATACAACGTTCCAGCTAGGGATGGGCGATATGGCCTAAAATCCATATTGCGATATACATTGCAGCCTCTTGTGATAACGATATATATCACGATATATAAATTATAATAGAACCATTTCAGAATAGGTTACATAGACCCTAAGGAAAGCCAAACTGCTAAATGTATTTTTTTTTTTAAAGAGAAAGAAACGTAGTATGTAGTTTTGAGAACATTTATTGTGCAAAACTGTAATTATACAAGATAATGTTGCAGATAAATAAAATTCAAGTACACTAGTTGCATAGACTTTAACAAAGAAAAAGCTTAAAGTATTGGGTTTCTTTCCTGTAGTGCAAACCATTCTAAAAGGCACTACACTTAATTTAAGTCCTTGGTTCTTAAATGCCACCTAAGATGCCGAGAACAGGAAAAACTGGTGTCTTTTTAGTTAAGGAACAGACACTGTACTGAAAATACTTTCAGTATTAGGCAAAGAAAATGATTTTCTGTAATACACAGATACTTTAAATAAAAACATATTTCAAATATAAAGTTTCTTACCTGCAGCCTAATGTAACGCATTTGGTTTTAAACATTTTCGGGGAAGTACGACGTCTGCAAACACTGGCTGCCAAAATTCCAATCGTCCGTTATATAGTGAATGGTCAGGCTGATGGTACGGCTCGACCACAGGTCCGTTGTAGTGGCAAAGTATTTCAAGTCACACAGCTCTTTTTCAACCTTTTCGCGGAGCTCGGCATACAATTTTGGCATCTCTGTTTCTGTAAAGTATTTGCGGCTTGGCACCTCGTACCATGGATCAATAGCTCTGATCTGATTTTCAAACAGTAGTGAAAGACTACTGTTTGAAAAGGGTCCGTGTCCTTACACAAGAAAACAATTATGGCCCTGGTAATTTCAATCCATCGCGGGTTCTTCCTACTGCAAGGAGTACCTTTTGAAAATGACTGTTGGATGGTAGTCTGGATCAGTTCCTGTTTTTTCTGTCCTGCGTTCTTTGGACTGGATCTTGGGGTTGGCTGCATTGCCTGGCAATGCTGGTATTCAGTGACATGTTTCGTTTTGAGGTGGTAGAACAGATTAGTCGTGTTACCTCTCTTAGCCGGAGCTATTGCCCCACACAGTATAGTTTGCTGCTGCTCGTCGGACGGCTTACATCCGAACCAAGTCCAAATAATGGATGTTGCACCGGTCTTTTTCACCAGCTCCTCCGTTTCACTTTCAGCCATGTTTACTCAAGATGACGATGATGCGTTGCAGTTCGTGGCTCTAAATTTCGCGGGTAGATGCATTAGTGCAATATAATTAAAATCTCTATCGTAGGCCAATTTTGTATCGTTTATATTGCATATTGTTTCTATCGCCCATTACTAGTTCCAGCCGGAGCCCCATTCATTCCTATGAGAGTTGGTCAGTGGCGCATGAAGCCATCATGGGGCCAAAAAATTACCCAGATGATCGACACTACTTCTGCACTGTGCGGCCCATTGAGCAGACAAACTAGAGACCGAACCGACTACTACTGCTTTAGCGCTCCACTACTTTGAATGGGGATTAAATGATTTAATCGTGCGGCTCTTCTAGACTTTCCAAATGTTATCGTAACGAATGGAACACATTCTGATAGTGAAACGAGTCATTTCGCTGGGGTTGTGACAAAACATTATCCACTGATTTACAGACGTGTCTTTCGCCCTTTTTGGGCCAGAGGGCATCACGTGACAGCCCGGGAGTTGCAATTCCAGTGTTTGGCCACTATATTCAATTTGCTTCAAAGCCTGGTGCACTTCCTGGGGGCCTGAAGTGCACAGACACAACCCCCTCCCCCTTTTATGTAGAGGAATGTGAAAACACCTCCCTAGTGACACACTTTGCACAGATACAAGTCAATATAGTCAAGATCAGACACTTTAGGGGACATAAACATAGGGATAACACATTGGAGTGGATCTTTAATTACTGTTTCCCCAAGGTCATCCCCGTAACTGCAGGTTAATGATGTCTTAGAGTCTATATGTGCTCTCGTCTTATCTCGTGAGAGATGGAGGGTCAAAATCTATTTATGAAGGGTGCAGGGTAGTTCACTTGGTAGAGCGTGCGCCCCACATACTAAAGGTTGAATCCTTACTCCACTAGCCCAGGTTCGATTCCAACCCAACCAAATAAATATATATATATATATATATATTCTATTGTGCTGAACACTAAGGGGCTAAGAAAACTGAGAGTGGCTAGGTTGGCTCAGTGGGTAGAGTAGGCGCACATATTAAGATGTTTATGCCTCGACGCAGAGGTCCAGGGTTTGACTCTGACCTGTGACGATTTCCTGCATGTCTTCCCCCTCTCTCTCACTTTTCTCACCTGTCCTGTCCATTAAAGGCAGAAAAAGCCCCAAAAAATAATCTTTAAAAAATAAAATAAAAAAAGAACAACTGAGAGATGAACCTGACTTTTCCTCAACTGTTATAGAGACAGCTAACACTAGCTAGTAAACATCCGCTCCTTTCTATAATGCAGGATGAACACAACACAAAGGGCTTTATCTGACACCCGATGAAAAGTGCCACACAACTGTCATTGCTAGTTTCAGACAGACACAGTTGTTATTTTTAAGCCTATCTTTATGTCCATGGGCATGTTCGTCTTAAAATGAGATGTGGTCAGGCACATTGCTATCTTGAGGCAGTTAAAAGCGATTGCGCCGTTGACCAACAAAAACCTGGTCTAAAGTCAATGGTGCTACATTTTCCTGCTATTTAAAGGAGGCATTATTCGAATAGTAGAATTTGCCTACATAGTTCACAATGTGCGTACACTTTGCTTGTTACATACTGTACACAGGGCAGCGCTCCTCTTCCTCCTAAGTTAAATAGGTTATTGGTGCATTTGCTAATATGCAACCCTTAAAGGGTGGCTGTTGGGGGACAATGGCTTTCCATTACAGAAATGGATAATTAGGTGTTTGGTGTTTTAAGCCCCCAACGTCGTCTTCCAGGCAGCGCTGCCTGGAAGGCACTTGGTTTAGGCAATGGTTAGGGTTAGGTGCCTTGAAGTCGACGGTCGCAGCACTGCCTTGAAGTCGACGTTGGGGGCTTAAAACACCATTGAGCGGAAAATTACACCAATCCACATATATCATGCCAACATCTGTGTGTAATATTTAGTTTAATCAAAAACACAAAAGCACGTGCTGTAATAGACAGAATGTTTGGAGTGTTGAAAATGCGATGATCATAGGATAGGTCAGGTGGAATATTACAATACAGCCCTCAGAAGGTCAGAGCATTCTTTGTGGCATGTTGTGTGTTACATAACATAACATTGCCATGCGTCATGGATGTCTCTTGGACATAAATGAGGACACATTACAGGACTTAGGAAGGCGTGATGCTGAACTGCATGTGCCGATGCCAATGAACACAAACATGCATGCTTTTACATGGCGCACTAGCACATCCGTTTCCTCAGCAGAAAACCACTCGCTTCTCCAATGTGCTGAATTAACTATTTAAATAGCAATGCACCAGGTGCACAGGAATGGGAGATGACATTCTGATTGGTTTAATTCATGTTACCCCCTAATTAAGACACTAAATACATCCCCTTTGCCCCTTGCGGCATACTTTACAGCCAGATTATGCGCCATTTATCTAGTAACTAAAAGTGTAGTTGTACATTAGACCATGCACTATAGATCATTTAAATAGGTCTAGATGCAGGTGACTCCGCAGGCGTTGAAATAAATGAGAAGTTGAAATTGGTGCTAAATAGGGTAACGGTACACAGAAGTCCCGGTTTGGTTCATAACCTTGTTTAGGAGTCTCAGGTCAGGGGAGTTCAGTACAGCTGAAAAAAAAACAAATGCATAAGGAAACGTTTCTTTTCATTATTTTAAACAGATAGTAGTGCAAGCGTAGCCTGAACCAGACAAATCTGTCAGCTGGTGTTTCATGTGCTCGGGCAGATCGGGCAGCAAATGTCAGAGACAGACAAAATCCTCTTGCTGGGGACTTCGATAGCATTTTGCCATCTTGCAACTTTGGTAAACTATTGTCATTATAAAAATAAGTATCATTTTAAACATTTCTGTATTAAACTGATAGCTTTTTCCTCATCCCAGTGATTGGCTCATCTGGGTGATGCCATAGATGTGCGTAGCATCTTTGAACCATTTACACACTACAGTGGAGCAACACCGACACATTGTTTTCATCTTATACACAACTCTCTCTCTCTCTCTCTCTCTCGCTGTTGCTGTTGTATCTGAACGGGAGCCCGCAGGCAGGTCTTCCAGCTCCGTCGTTTCATTTGCGCTCACCATAGTGTACCTGACTCACAGACCAATCAGCTTGTTGTGCTAACCTCATAACAGCGTACGGTTAAATGTTTCCAGGCAGAACTTGCACTTGTAAAATATACAATATATATATATATAAAATATATATATTTACTCCTCGACGCAGTGGGCCCGGGTTCGACTCTGACCTGCAGGCCTTTGCTGCATGTGTATATATATATATATATATATATATATATATATATATGGTTCGGTATTAATACAAAGTATGTATTCTGCACGCAGCTGTGTGCACTGGACCCTGACCCCTGTACCATGACATAGCTCTAGTACGCGCTAAAAGTTTCCGTGTGGAAAATGCACTTTTGAAATCTGGTTCCGCATTACATGCATTGATCTACATACCGTGTATTCTGCGCACAGCTGCGTGCACCAGACCGTGAATCCTGTATCGAGACCCCCGTACCGTGACGGTTTGGTACAAATACATAAACAGTTACAGCCTTAGTGCTTTCTCTACCAGCGGTAACTTGCCTGCAGAATGCTTTCACCTGCAGTGAATCACATCAGCAGAGGGAGGACAGGATAAATGACTGATACTGTCAGATGTCTGTGTTCTTCATTCTTTCTAAACTTCCCTCAGTATTTTGATGTCAGGAATATTATTGCTTATATTATTATACATATATATTATATGCTTTATTGACATTTAAAATTTGTTTCCAGTAAGATATTATTGAGTTATATGATGACTTTGCTGTTGTAAACTTTACTGTTGCTCCTCTAAAAAACATTTTGTCATATATAAAATATGAATAAATTCAAATGCTGCTCTGAATGTTTCTTTTTTTAAATAATATTTTTTAAAAGCAATTATTCAGTAATGAAAAAGAACCGATAAGAGTATCGATACAGAACCGAACCGATAAGATGTATCAATGAAAATGTCTGAGCTCCCTGCACTGCAGCCACGGAGAGAAGCCACACACGTTCATCTAAACACACTGCCATGACACGGAGCAGGATTTAATTCAGCAAAATATTTCTTCAAGGGTGGGCCACTTTGAGTGAAAGGTGGATGCCGCCACAGGGGCTGTAGGTTTCATTCGGCCGGCCTCAGCTCCATCCACGCTCCACCTCTTTGCCCATTTTTGGAATAGCAGGTAGTTAGGCAACGTCAGGCACTGCCAATATGGCAACAGCTGGAGCCACCGGGAGCCGCCCACTTTAGACTTAATTTTGGTTCTTCAAAAATCTATGGGTGACGTCATGAGACTGCATCCATATTTTATACAGTCTATGGTGTAAACATGATATGACTAAAGAAAACCATCCCACAGGGGACAATACTGTAACAGTGCAGCATGGAACTAACCAAATACCCAGTAAACACTGCAACATGCATGCTATGTAATGTCACTGTGGTTGTTTTGAACAAATGATGAATATTCAGAATTAGCTTTAATTACCACGTAGGTGTGTACACAATGAATTTGACTCCCACTTTTTGTTGCTCTCAATGTACATGCACAGAAAGACATACGTACATACATACATACAACCCTGACGAACTTCCGGCAAATTTGAGATCTGCTCTGCAAGTCAGTCTGGCCAAGAGCCCATTCAAGCCCATTTCCAACGTCTCCAAATGGAGGCACCAATCACAACCGTTGAGGTGGGCTTTACACGATGACGATAGCGCAGTGACGGCAAGCAGCTTTTTGTTTACATTCAACATGAACGGCCACCGAAGCGCAGCAACCCGTTCTCTTAATACATCCATGGCAGCAACCCGTTGATGCCGCTGTCGCTGCTTCATCACCCGGATCGTTGGTCTGATTGGTTGAAGGACTATCCAATTGCGCCCAGAGGCATTTGAGTGGCGTCCGTTGGTGACGCCCCTATGGAAATGAGCTGTGAATGAACCTTGCCCAGACACACTCTCAGGGCATTTTCACACCGACAGATTTTAGTTCGGTTGAATCGAACTAGAGTTCGTTTGCCCCGCTGGTGCGGTTCGTTTGGGCAGGTGAGAACGCGGCAATCGAACTCTGGTGCGCACTAAAAGCGGACCAAACAAGCGTACCGAGACCTGCTTGAAGAGGTGGTCTCGGTGCGCTTTCAATCGAACTCTGGAGCGGTTCGTTTGTGGTGAGAACGTGATCCGAACTCGAACCGCACCAACTATATGTACTCCGCAAGTCTGAGCTAATGTCTCCTGTAGTCAGGAGTGTTTAGCAATCTGCGATGCAGCAGAGCAGCAAACTGTAGCAGCTTGCAGTGTTTCTATCACAGAAATAGACTGCGGTCAAGCTTGCCGTCCATCACTCATATCCTCGTGGTCAAACCAGCTGCCGCTAAAATTGGAGACATACACCGGCAGAGCAGAGCAAAGTCTCGGTGACCAGAGCAGACGTAGTAACGTCTCTTGCGAAACAATGTCTGATAATTTTAATGAAATATTTACACAACAGTATAGACAAAAACCTGTCGATTTTAACTTATTCAGGCTAAGATATGTTTGCACTGGCAGAACCAGCAGCATTGGCTCTGTACAGCACTGTTATAAAATTTACCATTTTATTGCACAAAGTGGCAACTAAACATGAACCCAAACAGCAGAGAAGGTGTTTACATAGACATAGAATAGCCTACATCAGGCATAAATCACACATGTAACATATCCTTTGTGCATTCATAACAGCATTGTTGCTTCAGGACTATGGTCAGATCATGAGCAGCAATTGTGCTACCAGCAGTAAAAGAAAATCAAAGAATGAAAACTTCCAGCCAAGCATTGTTTGAATTATGAAAGACAGCCATTGTTGTCGCGGTAACTTTTAACAGTACATTGCTTAACACATCCATGGTACATTGTGTAAGGGCGTTTTCACACATGAAAGTCCGAACCAAGGTCCGGACCAAGGTTCATATTTTTGTTACATTGTAACATTTGATCCGGTAAGTTTTGGTTTCACACTGCAGTTATGCAAGCGCACTAAAGATCTCATCTCATCACATACGTGAGCTGTGTCTCCTGATACTTATAATTGATTGGTTTGTAGACGGGCTTCAATCCTCTCGTATCATCTCTCTGTGTCGGAGTTTTTTCAACTGACTGCTGCTCTCTCCTACTGACTGCTGCTCTCTCCTACTGACTGCTGCTCTCCCCTACTGACTGCTGCTCTCTCCTATTGACTGCTGCTCTCCCCTACTGACTGCTTCTCTCCTACTGACTGCTTCTCTCCTACTGACTGCTGCTCTCTCCTACTGACCGCTGCTCTCTCCTACTGACTGCTGCTCTCCCCTACTGACTGCTGCTCTCCTACTGACTGCTTCTCTCCTACTGACTGCTTCTCTCCTACTGACTGCTGCTCTCCCCTACTGACTGCTTCTCTCCTACTGACTGCTGCTCTCTCCTATTGACTGCTGCTCTCCCCTACTGACTGCTTCTCTCCTACTGACTGCTTCTCTCTCCTACTGACTGCTTCTCTCTCCTACTGACTGCTTCTCTCCTACTGACTGCTTCTCTCCTACTGACTGCTGCTCTCCCCTACTGACTGCTGCTCTCCCCTACTGACTGCTGCTCTCTCCTACTGACTGCTGCTCTCCCCTACTGACTGCTGCTCTCTCCTATTGACTGCTGCTCTCCCCTACTGACTGCTTCTCTCCTACTGACTGCTTCTCTCCTACTGACCGCTGCTCTCTCCTACTGACTGCTTCTCTCCTACTGACTGCTTCTCTCCTACTGACTGCTGCTCTCCCCTACTGACTGCTGCTCTCCCCTACTGACTGCTGCTCTCTCCTACTGACTGCTGCTCTCCCCTACTGACTGCTGCTCTCTCCTATTGACTGCTGCTCTCCCCTACTGACTGCTTCTCTCCTACTGACTGCTTCTCTCCTACTGACTGCTGCTCTCTCCTACTGACCGCTGCTCTCCTACTGACTGCTGCTCTCTCCTACTGACCGCTGCTCTCCCCTACTGACTGCTGCTCTCTCCTACTGACTGCTGCTCTCTCCTAATGACTGCTGCTCTCTCCTACTGACTGCTGCTCTCTCCTACTGACTGCTGCTCTCTCCTACTGACTGCTACTCTCTCCTACTGACCGCTGTTCTCCCCTACTGACTGCTGCTCTCTCCTAATGACTGCTGCTCTCTCCTACTGACTGCTGCTCTCTCCTACTGCCGTGGCTCTTTTTGTTTTGTTGTGATGTTGAGAAGCGAGACACGGAAACTTTCTTTCTGGAGAATTTATTCAGAGACAAACGGAAACCTAAACTGTACATTTACTACCACTTAAATAAACTGCTGATGTATTCTCAGCTCTGACAGCCGACAGCTGTCTGCTCTGAGCACATTCACCGTCACTCTCTCATGTAGCCTCCACACTAAGCACCGAGCTATTCCTTAAAGGAGCTTCCCCGGTCTTGTAACACAAGGAGACCCTGCCAGAGCTCCTTGTATTGGATCCGAAAGTCCGAACCATCCAAAAAATGCTTTCACACTATAAACGAACCGGACCATGGTTCAGTTTGGTCCGGACCGAGACCACCTCTTTTTATCGGACCAAAATTTGGTCTTTTGATCCGGACCGTGGTTTGGGGGAGGTTTCACACCTGTAATTTTGGTTAGGGTCAAACTAAAAAGTCCGAAAGTCCGGACCAAATAAGTTATGTGTGAAAACGCCCTAAAAAGCCAGCTAGCTAATGTTAGCTGCTGAAAGCTGCCCGGAGAGTCTGCCTGTTGTTACCATAGCAACCAACTACATTCCGAAGGCTTCCTAATTGTTTGATCCTTATTCTATGGTTTAAACAGTTTTGTTTTAATCAGAAGAGAAGACACATTAAACACACACAACTAGTTTTGTTTACATACATTTGAATATTTTTCACAACAAAACGTATTTTGATCAAACTTGGCTGGACAGGCTAGTGAGTAAAGTGGTCGGGCCAGTGCCACCCTGGCCCATTACTGACTACGCGCCTGATTCAGCAACAAGCTGACAAATGATTCCCAGAGTTGTAAAACCATGTCTCAGAGTATTATAAACTGCTGTACAGTGTCTTGGCCTAAAATGTAACACATCTATTACTTAAACTGGACTTCCTGGATCTTATTCCACCATCTCACTGGTACCTGAAGTATCACCCCCTTACCAACCTAGCCCTTTGTGGGGTTTTTTAAATGCTGTTTTTGGTCTAAACACCTGATTAGGCAAAGTGTAAACTATATGATGGAACTAATTCCAGGTGCATTGCAGAGAGCTTTGAGAATGTTAGCAGGAGTCTCTTCAGCACTCTGCTGGGTTCCCAAAGTCACAACATTGTCTGGGACCCACTAAGTCTTGTCTTTATCAAACAAGCTGAGAAGTTTGTCTGTGGTCTTCTGCAGTATTTTGCTACTTCTTGGCACTGACTCCTCTGACTCCGACACTATTCCAACATCAAGATGGTCATTACAGTAATTTGACATATTAACATGTGATGTGGACAGATGCAATTGCCCTGTCTGTGTGAACACAGCTTTAGAGTCTCAATGAACAGTCCAGGGAGGAGACTGTGACTCAGAGGGTGTGTTGATACAGTATGATGTGCTTTCAGGCCATTCCTCCCCCTTATAAACACACACACACACACACACACACACACTTCCGAAGTACTTCCTTCCCCTAGCTGGCTGACTTATCATGGAGTGACTTCAACTCAGTCAGACAGTTGTGGCCTAGACAACAAGCCGAAGCTTTTCTGCTGGCCGGGCGGTAAGTCATCTCAGCTTAGCATGATCCTTATTCCCGCACACATTTGCTTTTTTTTGCTTTTTATTTATATGCTCCTCGCAGGTTGTCAGTTAAAGGCATTGCTTTCTAGCTCTGCCTATTTGCATGCCTCAAAGGAGCTCACATGCATCATGTCATAGCTCTTACACCTTAAAGCATTTATAATGGATTGATTATTTCACATTTATACTGACTGCATCATGTTGTAAATATTATGTTTGAGGCTGCATTTTTGTTTCTGACAGATTTCCCCGCTAACATTTAAGGTGAAGATGGAATCCACAACATATGATTATGACTACGACAATGAATCGATCACACCGGTCTCACCATGTAGTTGGGACAGTGTCAACTATCTGGGAGCTTGGCTATCCATCCTCTTTTACTTTATGTTTGTCTTCAGTCTCTTTGGCAATGGGCTGGTCCTGGTCATCATCCATCGGTGAGTGGACCAACAAGCAAAAACTCTAAGCATAAATGAAAACACTGAGAACATACTTCAGAAGAAATTTAAAGAGACACATGGTGGTTTGGTTTTGCAGTTTAAAGCATTTATATATATATATATATATATATATTTAGGGCTGTCAAACGATTCTTTTAATCGCGATTAATCGCATATTTTATCACATGATTAAAATTCTATTATTTTGCATTTCAGAACAGTTTTTAAGTACATATTAACAATCGAAAGCAATTTTTACCAGTGTATCTTGATTGGGAATCAAATGAATGCAAAGAAAGTTACTTTATGAACTTGATTTTAAGATTTGTAATTATTTATTTACTGTAAACAAAAGAAAAATGTGTGAATTTGTCATTATTGCACAATTCCTCCAAGTACCTAACTAAAAAACTAAAAATCCCTATCCTTACCAGAGTCAATATAGTGTTTAGTAACTCCTAAATAATGTTGATTACTCACTGACGTCCAGTGATCACCGGTTAATGAGACAGCGTTTGCAGCACCTTGCAGCTGTCCAGTGTGGCTGCTTTCTCTGTGTCATACAGGCTGTGTGTGGGGCTGCTGTCTCCCTCGAAGGCAACGAGACAGGTCAACCGTAGTACGTCTTTAAGACCCGAGTCCTCTACGATGCTGACAGGTCTGCAGTTAGTTGCCACCCGTTTAGCCCGGGTAGCATGCTAGCGGGTAGCATCACGTTAACTGTACTACTATGCTTAGCTCCGTAGGTGGTAGCTCAAGCTTGACGTGCTTCGGTGATATTTTAATTCGGCTTTACACAACGTGCATATGGCTTTCGACTTGTCTACGAGCTGTCCGGGAGTTTTGGAAAATAAAAAGCTCCATTCAGAGTTATTGCTGCTGTGTTTCTCCATCATGCTGCAGCCTGCAGCAGCAGGATGTGTTACGAGGAAGTGGCAGCTTGATAAGTAACGGTGCTGCAAAGGGTCAAAATAGTAGCCTGTTAGGCTAGTGTAGTGTAAAATAAATTAATAAATGCCGGCATGCGATTAATGCAATTAAAAAAAATTAATCACATAGTGTCGGCCCTTAGTCGCATCGCGATTAACGCGTTAACACTGACAGCCCTAATATATATATATATATATATATATATATATATATATATATATATATATATATATATATATATATATATATATTAGGGCTGTCAAAATAACTAATAATTAATTAATTTCGATTAATTAATCTGAGAAAAAATAACGCGTTAAAAAAAATAACGCAGATTAATCCATTCCATATTGAGGTTTGACCCGGAGCCGTTCTAGCCACCATTGGACAGTAAAATGAAGGAGGGAGACGATAATGTGCTGCCTGGATCATTAACTGGAACATTTACTTGTAAAAATCTTCTTCCTGCCAACCCTGGCTACCGAAATCTGGTGCCACTGATATGTCTGCTCTTCTCTCTGGTGCTCTGAAGACGATACAGGCAACACAAACACTGCTGCATGTGACGCTAGTTAACACTATACTCGACAGCAGCTAACGTTAGCCTACCGCTAGCTAGTTAACACTATACTCGACAGCAGCTAACGTTAGCCTACCGCTAGCTAGTTAACACTATACTCGACAGCAGCTAACGTTAGCCTACCGCTAGCTAGTTAACACTATACTCGACAGCAGCTAACGTTAGCCTACCGCTAGCTAGTAGCTGGATTAAACACGGTTACATTGCTGACAGCTAACGCTGAACGGTGTAAAGTTTGACTGTGTTTTACTGTAGAGGACTGTGACTCAACAGCGGGATGTAACAATCTGCAGCTGCCGAGCTGCCGTCGGAAAAACAACACAGACGGTGCGTTCAATTAAACTGGTAAACTACAGCTTCGTGGTGCATTTGAGTTATTGTAAATGTCCTTGGTGGTTGTTTTTGTCGTTCAACAGCAATTTACTAGTGAAATAAGTTATTGTCATTGTTATACATTATTATTAAATCATTTAATTTTGACCATATGGCCTTAGCAATAAACAAGCCGTTCTTTAATGTCACCAACTGTTGTTTAGTACATTTTGTTTTCTTTTCTTTTTTTACTTTCTTAAAAAGTATTGGTTCAGGCACCATTAATTATGTATGCGATTCATTTCGATTAATTAATCACAGAGTCTGTAATTAATTAGATTAATTGTTTTAATCGATTGACAGCCCTAATATATATATATATATATATATATATATATATATATATATATATATATATATATATATATATATATATATATATATATATATATATATATATATATATATAAATAACCCACTGATGAAAAATGCCAAATGTTTTGTAGACACATTTTTGATTGTGGTCAGCGGAAAAACTCAAGGAAAAAATACATTGTGTTTCCTGTGGCTGCTTCACAATAAACAACCTGGACCCTATGTTCCTATGTTTTTATGTCTAAGTGACTGATGGGAACAACAATCTTTGACATTGGTCCAGTATTAAGAGAGATCGCTGCAGTCTGCAGCGGAGAAACAAGCTACAATGTAAGTTAATAGGGCAATTGTCCAGCTTGTATTTACATTTCACAAAAGTGCTTGTTTTGCCGCTGACAGGCTCAGATTAATATTCTAAATGTTTGACAACATTATGGAAAGGATCCCTACAGAGATAGACCTTTAAAAACCTCTTTGAGACCTTTCTGTTTAACCAGAAACAGCTCTGAAGTCGCTAGCGCCAAACCCACCAGACTCCATTTAAAAAAACAATACTTTTGTATTGTTTGTAGTTTGTAGTTGTTTATTTCCTTTAATAATATAAAAATAAAACATTTGATCACAAAAAAAACAAACAATACTTTTATATAGAGCCAACATATTTTCACATGTAAATCAGTAAACTATGTGTTTATTTCAACCAAAACTAGAGTTGTGATGGTTGGAAAAGTGGAAAGACGACCCAAAACGGCTTTTCATAGTTTTATTTAGTTTCTGTCGATTTTGAATGAAGTGTATTTTACGATGTTACTGTTTATTTACATGGAGTCTGGTGAGTTTAGCGAATGTAATTTTGCGGATGTTTTTATGTTTAAAAAAAGGACTTACTCTTTAATATAAAGACTTTTAGACTTTTTTGAAGCTGGATATATCATTTGTTTCGTCTAAATATGAATGTGGAGAACATTAGTGATAGTGACATGCTTGCTACAGTTGCATTTCTAGAGATTTCTCTGATTCACGGCTTTGTTCTAACGCCGCTGGGCGCTCCTTCTCTTCAGTCTCTCTCTATCTCTCTCCACCATATAACATTACCGTGCTTTCTGGCCGTTGTTGAGGCTCTGCCCCGTTTAAAACTCTGCCATTTCGTAAAGCTGTTTGTAACGTAGAAATAAAATGGATTATTGATAATTTAATTTCTATAGTTTTTAGCTGACTTTACCAGCTGACTTCTCTATTGGCCGTTGAAAAAGGTGAAGTCTCTTACGTTCTAAAACCAGCCTCTGTGACTTGAACAGCTGAGTCACAGCGACACCATCAGCTGTGTGTGTGTGTGTGTGTGTGTGTGTGTGTGTGTGAGAGAGAGACGTTACTGTTCGTTACTGTATCTGTCCATCATCATATAAAGCCCGCCCTCACAATTTGATTGGTCCGAACAGCTCTTGTTCGAGCATCGGCTAAAGCAGAGCAGACCGAACTTCCCGACCTCGAATGTTGTGGGCGGGGCTAAGTTTGGCTGGCATCCAGGCTAGCGGACCGCCACTAGCAATGAAAACTATAGAGTTAAAGAATGTAAATACACTGAATGGCTATTAGTGAAAAAAATGCAGACCATTAAAAGCATCAAAATCTTAAGGATTATACTTTAAATGTAAATCATTCTTCAAATAAATTGATGATAATGATACTTTTCCCACATCATTAATTTCTAAGTCTGTGGCATAGGGCGGGTGTTTTTTTGATTCTGTATTTTTAACTAGAAAAAAATGAAAATGAAAAATGATATTTCTATCTATGATATTTATGCATAGGATATTTCATCTGTATTGTTCACTCTTACAGCTAGAATCCAAAGTTTTAAAGATTTTAGTCTTGCCTTATGCGATTCTGACATCATTTGGGAGCCAGAATGGACAGAGCCGTTGAATGACAGACTTCAGTTCTAGACCATTTATGGAGCAAAGACACCCACTGGGAGAGTATAAGTCATACTAGGTGTTTCTTATTCTTGTATGCACAGAGAGAGTAATACAGTAGCTATCCAGTAGGTAAAGTTCTTCTCTCTAAGCCCCCTGAGTTACCTCCACTCTGTCACTGTTTGCCAAGTCTCCTTGTGAGCAAACAAATATTTCTGGTGGTCATGGAAACACAAAACTACATTGTCAGAGATAAGCTCAGCAAACTCTCCCTGGGCCTCGAACCGAAAGAGTGCTTTTATTGCAGTATATTTTAGAGGGTTAAAGAGATGCTTTGTCAGCTGCATGCTGAAAGGGTGACAGCTCAGGGAAAGTAAAGACCAATTTCTATGGTACCATTAAAAAGAAATTGAGGCCAGTTTTCAGTTGTAATTTCTACAACTGAAAACAACTTCCTTTTTTCACATTTAAAAGGCAAATGAACAAAAATCTATACTTTTTTCAGTACTGTTTTTGCAACTGTAGGCAAGACTGAAATTATATTCAATCATATCATTATTATTCCCTGAAGCATTGACCTCTGAGAATTGGACTTATGATTCACTAAAGCCATAAAAGTTTGCTGACTGAAATGTTTGTTGGCTTTCATATCAGGTCTTAAATTTGCAGCATGATCTTTAGCCAATTTGCCATTTTCTCCTGGACAATTGTACATCTTCAGCAGGTTTTTAAAGTATGAAGAAACCACCTAAAGTCAGTGTGATACATCAGTGTCAAAAATGCTTATATGACCCATAGGCATTTAGTATTTCCCTCCATCTAACTGTTGAAATGACCACCTCCTAGGTTTGAGAAGCTGACCACTGTGACCAACATATTGCTGCTGAACCTGGTGGTGTCCTCCCTGATCTTCATGAGCAGCCTTCCCTTCCTGGGAGTCTACTCGCAGCTCTCCTACTGGATCTTCGGCAAGGTCATGTGCAAGATTGTTGGCACCGTCTACTATCTGGGCTTCTACAGTTCTGTCCTCTTTCTAACTCTTTTGACCTTTGACAGACACCTTGCAGTTGTGTACTCCTTGGGTGCGCCGCGAATGAGGAATCAAAAATATGCAGTATTCTCCTGTGCTGTAGTGTGGCTGGTCAGCGGCCTGGCGTGCATCAGGCCGATGATTCTCCACACCACTTTCGTATATATGGGAAACATAACATACTGTCAGGACTTTCCTGGTGACTTCAATTCTTGGAATGTAAAGCAGCTGAGAACATCTGGTTTTTACCTTCAGCTTATCCTTTTCTTGATCTTTCCTCTGGCTGTTATTATCTACTGCTACATTAGGATTGCTATCACTGTCATGTCATCCAGGATAGTTGCCAAGTTCAAGACAGTCAGGTTAATATTTTTCATTGTCCTGATGTTTTTTATGTGCTGGACCCCATTCAACATTGTATTTCTAATGCATGAAAAAGCCAATACCTCAGGAAACTGTCAGGAATCACAGAAATTGGCTTATGCTCTTCAAGTCACTCGTATCTTTGCCTACGTTTACTTTTGCATCAGTCCAATCTTCTACACATTTGTTGGAAAAAAGTTCCAGAACTATTTCAGACAGATGCTGGTGAAACGTTTTCCGGGGTTAAATAAGCATGTTTCGGTCAGTCAACAAAGCAGAACCACAAGAAGTACACCCAATGAGTTGTAAGAATGGGAAGCCCTTTGTTTCCCAGGCCTGCCATGTGTTCAACAAACAAAGGAAGTGCTGTTAGAGTTTTTGTTGTTTTTGGATTGTCAAGGTGGAGGGTACTGAAATACGTAAGTAGGGATTTAGTCTTGCCTATTAAATCTGAAATAACTGATTTTTGTGTTCCATCCTATTGAGAAACAAATGTGTAAGGGATAATGTAGAACGAGGCGGTTATTATAGCGAATACAACCCCGACAGGGTGATCAGGTCTTGAATCAGCCTGAAGGGGTTGTATTCGCTATAACAATCGCCTCGCTCTACATTATCCCGCTTATTACATGGCTACTTACCAAATAAATCATTCATTTGACACAAAATATTGATTTAAAAAGGAATTTATTGATTTAAATATGATTGTATTGCTTCAGCTAAAGAAAATAGTCCGTTCTGTCTCTACGGTTGGAATCCTGCGTCCATAGCAACGTGAACTCTGTATCTGTTTAATGCAAAACCTTAGTCTATTACTCAACACCACAGTATCTCCCCCTCCTGTAGCGAATACATTTCTGGCAAAAGCCACCAGTCCGGGCACGCATTTTATCCCCCTTACGGGCTGTTGCAGTAGCCATATATTTTAAGAGTCGGGCTGTTACGGGGTGCTGCCATGCTATCGCTAGCTATAGGTGGACAAATGACCCAGCTGCTGTTTTAATCACTGCAGGAATTGACACGACATTAGCTGAAGCGTTGTAGTGAGCTAGCAGGCTATCGGCTGCTCTAATTCACATTAAACTGAACATTTCGTTGACGGTGAAGTGAGACACTTTTATTATTTATTTATGTTGACTTTTATGACATTTTATGTCCTCATTCATCTTGTTTCCTCTTTGCACAGCCGCTGCAGTTGACCCACCTGTAACGTTAAACATGTTGCAATGTAAGCTAACTAATTAGTTGTCCCTATGGCTAAAGTTACTGCGTAGCAATCATAGACCGTATATAAAGATGTAGCGATCATAGACCGTATATAAAGATGTAGCGATCATAGACCGTATATAAAGATGTAGCAATGGCGCTCACCAGATCTGCTGTCATTGCTTGAATTTGAGGACAGAAGTTGATCAACGTTTCCCCACTTTTCGCCACAGCTGATAAATTATCCGGACTTCTTTCAGCAGATTGATATAGCTGTCCTCCAGAGTGAACAGAACTGCGTCCATGGCAACGCTCTGCTATGCATGGCAACGGTGTGTTATCCTTAGCTACGGTCTGTTATCAGACCGTAGTTAAAGATAACACACCGTTATCCTGCATAGCAGAGCGTTGCCATGGACGCAGTTCAGTTCTGCAGAATGCCTTAGAATTCAACCAAGCCATGTAATAAGTGCTGTATAACAATTTCTCGGGGACATACTGATTCATATTTTCTTAGTGGTGTTGCTTATTTCACCGTTCTCAAGCTATTGACATGTTTTGAAAGTTAGTCGTCAAAGTCCTGTCCAAATTGAAGCTCCTGTCACCTCTTTAAAGGGCAACTGGTATATAGCATTTTTAGGTTAATACTAGCGTTTTGTGTTGTTTGTACTAGAACATGTTTACATGCTTTAATGTTCAAAAAACACTTCATTTTTCTCATACTGCCCATGGCTGCTGCACCTGTATTCACCCTCTGTGTGAGACGCTCTGTTGGAGCGCCTGTCTCTTTAAGCCCCCCTGTTTCCTGGAATCTGTGCTTCGCTCCGCAGCCTACACTGTTGTTTCACTAGTAGCAGCTGGAGCTACTGCAACGGAGCATATAGCAGGACTTTGTTCGGTGAAAAATCACGAATAAAGGCTTCTAAATCAAATACTACACAAATGGACATGTCCCAGCAGTAATGTTACCCAAAATTGGGGAGAAATTACCAATATTGGCTGCCAAGATTAGCTATAGCTATGTGGCGTTAGCATGCAGCTACTTATACTTACTTATTTAGCAGTAGGCTAACGTTAGATTACGAAATCCGACATTATAACATTGTAGAAAAGCATAATTTGTCTTCTTTAACTAACCCATGTTAATGTAGACTAGTTAGGCAAGTTTAGCTGAGCTGTCGGGAAAAAGATGGTTCTCTACAGAAAAACGCACCACTCCTGCTCTGTGTATACAAATCTTTTTGCTTTTCTTTTTGACTTCTTGTTTGTCTCACGAGTCTGGGTTGTGGTTGGTGTAACGGTAGAGATCCATTTGACCGAAACGACTGAAGCGTGGTGTCGCGACGTCATACATCCATGGTTGATGCGCCACGCCCTTGACCGGCAGCTGATTGGACGAACGCCTGACGTGGGTTTGGGTTCTCGAGAATTTCAACAGAGTGTCATGGCGGCTCGTTGAGAATACGATCTAGTATTTTACAAAAATAGTTCACCGAAACGTGTTTCTGAAAACATTTTAAGCAAGAAATAGGCCATTCAGTTGCTGAATCTGTCTTCATTCCAGATCAACAAAGGTCAGTTTAGAAGATTTCCGTCTACTTCTACTGGATAGTCGCGTCGCGTTCAACGGATTCATTTGCATAAAGATGGGCATGGGCAAGCTTTTGGACCATGTTTTGGATGCACAGCATTTTTTCAAATGCAGCGCCGCCTTCCTGGAATGCTTTGCGTGTACGTTGAAGGTGCTTAACGTCACCCATAGGAATAGAGTGGAGCGCGGCGCGACAGAAGCGTCGCACGGTCAAATGGATCTCTACCGTAAGAACTTGAGTTACAATATAGCAGCATTAACTGTGGCCAACTGACTCTGTTGAACATCTGACAGTAGAGTATCTCATAGACAATCCATATATAGTAAGCTTCTCTAGAACAATGAATCAAGTGTGTACACTCATTGTCCAGTCATTTTCCATATTGCTGGCTTGTGACTATTTGTTTGATTTTGTCCATGTAGTGTCTTATGTGCAAAATGTTCTTTATAAAATTGCTTTTAAAATAATGTAAAAAGACAGTTGATTATGAAGTATTGTGGTGATTGATTTATTGTCCAAAGCACATTTAGATAAGATCTGCACCAAAAAAGGGAGTTAAACGCTTCATGATTGGTTGGTTTTTGATTGAGTTGGCTCTTGCATTTCCCGGTGTAAATCTAAGCTGCTTGATTAAATCAAACCTTTGAATCAGTATGCTACATGTTTTTGTTTTTCACATCCCTTTAACTTGTTTTCTGAGTTTTGGACAGCACTGGGTAAGGGAGGTTCAATATCATGTTTTTCTTGTCCTCTTCTTTCTTAAGAAGAGGACAATACCTGGTTGCATTACTGATATGGACAGTTCACATAACCACATAACCAAGATATGCCCCCCCCCCCCCACACACACACACACACACACACAAAACCTGCTAACAATATTTTCTGTTGTGAGTTTAAAACGTCAGTTCACCCAATCCAAAAAAATAGATGGAGTGGCATCTAGCAGATAGTTTGGGCCGTAAATTTGAAATATTTGTGGGAATGCTGATTCAGCAGCATTCACAGTATTGTTATCCAATTCTTCATTCTTCAACTTTCTTTGGTCGCCTCTAACTTCTGCATATGTTCAGCTACAAAAACATTTGAACATCAACATGTTCAGCTCTTTAAGCACATGATGGGACTTGTTCAACATTTGTTCTGCTATTTATACTTTTTAAAATATTAAGCGTTTATTTTATTTTTTATTTTTACAATAAAGTAAATGAGAGCAGGCTTCAAATCCTCTTCTACTTCAAAATCTATTTCCTACCTCATACTTTCACCTACAGACAGCAATCAAACTTTAAACCATTCACAAAAACTTCAGCTATTAGGCTCTATCTCAGCAGTTTGATATCTTTAACAGTTTTTGTGAAAATTAAGTTTAAGTTTAGTGCTCCTTTCAGGAAGTTTATAATGGGTGTGACTTACAGTGTGATGTCATCAGGGGCGGTTCTACATTGAATTACACCCAGGGCGAGACCCCCTTCGAGCGCCCCCCCCCAAGATATATTAATTAAAACAATTATCACTTTTCCACATTTCCTACAACTTCACCTACTTCTTACACATTTTAATCAGCAATCCAGTTTAGCTTTAGCATTAGCTATTATAGTATTCCACATCTTTTTTACATTAGTGGTGTTATTCAACTTGTCAATGGAATTCATACAAATTAAAACAACTGCCACTTTTCCCCACTATTCTCACTACTTCAACTTCTTACAGATTTAACACTAGGAATGCCGGAATTCCATAACTACTAGAATTGCCGTGAGCGGTCACTTTGACAGCCAGATTACAAACTCTATAATCGCTCATGATAAATACCTAAATGTGATATTAATGCATTTATTGTGTTAGGATATCTTTAGAAAAATGAAATAACACCAAAATGTACATTTTAACGAGTTTAATTATACATTTTAGTAGTAGGCAATCAGGCACGAATTTAGAATGCAGAGTCCCCTGGACACAAAATCCTGGAGCAACCCCCCCTCCCAGGACTCGTGGCCCAAACTCACACACATGGGTTTTCCTTTAGTTTAAAACAAAACCACTTTCTCCAACTCCATTTCTTGTGATGTTAACTGTGACAGCAGAGGAGATCTATAAACAGGGTTCGAATTACGTGGGAGCTGAGCTCCCATAGAGAGAGGATGAGCTCCCATGAAAGCAGTAAAATCATACACCTGTGGGGGTCTCTAAAAATCATCAGCACCATTATTTAAATCACAAATAAAGCACTTTTCCCAAACACACGGAGCTCTGAGGCAGACCTGTGCGTCTCTTAGTGTCCACTCTCGCTGTAACAATAGAGATGAGCAGCGCGCCTTCTGTCCGTAGTCTGTGCAGCTTCAGGTTTATAATGGTCTCTGCTGTCGACATGCTGTGGCAGATGTGTCACGTTTGTGCTCAGTGTATTTCTGTCGTAGTTTAGGTTTCCCACCTCCGATGTAGAGCAGTGTACAGCCACTTCCCTAAAGTTTGTCTCATTCAGAGACCAGAGTCTCAAACGTGGCTCTGTGTCTGTCAGGAGGTCTGAGATCTACCGTATCAGCAGAGCAATCACGTAATGCACAGCAGACTATGGTGCAGGTAGATTATTTTCTGAAATATAGTGACTTTATTCTTGTAATAGCCTATTATCACTTTATTTTTCTCAAAATAACAGGACTCCTCCAAATCACAGAGGGCACAGATGGGATAAATTTTGAATGTGCACACAGTTTTGAACATGAGCAGTAATCCTGCTCAAACACATCTGAAATATTACAGTCCAGGGCTTTATTAATCCATTAAAATGAATTCATGTATCATTGAGGTGAATAATTGTCATATGCACATTTAAGGTTACTTTCTCAACAAAAGACGCAAAAGAGGAGGGAGGAGTAGGTTAAATGATGCTATGCTACATGTGTGCTGACTCAGATATAATTAGAAAAGTCAATCTACAGGAGAATAAATAGATGAAAGCAATACAGAATGCCTGAGAGCCTTATTGTAATATATTCCATTATGTTTTTATATTTGGATTGTAATCTGTTTCCCTTTACATAAAGATATTTCCAGCATACATTGATTCAGAAAAAGGTTCAAATGTGCATAAAAAGGTGCATAAAAATTCATCAGAATGCAGGAAATGTTTAATGCTTTATGTTTAATGCTCAAAATTTGCTGCTAATAGAGTACTTTTATTTTTTATTTTTAAAGAGACCCCACAAAGATGAAATCATAATTCGAACCCTGTCTATAAATATCTATAAAAAAAGACAAAATGGAAACTATCACATAACAAAATCAGCAGAATTTATTGTAATAAAGCAGATTAAAATCTATGAAAATACAGCCTAATAACATAACTAAGAATAACTATAGTCATGTCTGTACAGTCTGTCAAAATCGAACTAGCTTCCCACAATAGCACAACATCAATGCTACAACATCTCAACAGAAAACATCCAGTGTTATGGAACGGCACAGGAGGTGGAACCCAAAAGCAGACGAAAAACACAATAATCAAGATTAAGTGTTTAATGAGTGAAATATATACAATAATTGTGCTGGTGGCAAAAAGGAGGGTTGTGTCGAGGGAATCCAGTGGTGAGTGGTGGGTGCAGTGCGCTCTCCAGAGCGTACCCAGTGAAGTGGTGGCGTTGACCATGTACTAAGGCCTCCTCCAGAGTCCAACAGACAATTGAGTTTGAGTCCAATCCTTACAGAGAGAGAGAGGAGCAGGCGGGATGAGCAAGCAGGCAGGCAGGCAGGCAGGAGTACGAGCAAGCAAGGCAGGCTGCAACAAGAGATAAACAGAAAATATTTTAGCTACATAAGCTAAAACACCAGGTAAACAGATAACACAGGGAGCCAGGAGTGCAACTATACCACACTGGTAGACGGTACAATCTGGCGATACTGCAGGAGGGTGATTAGGGAATGAGCTTCACCTGGAGCCACCTGCCAGCTAAGCCACGCCCACAGCTCAGTCATCGGCACAGGAGGGAGGAACATGAGGGAAAACAAACAAAAAACCACACAGAACAAAAAGAAGCACGGGCTGCCATGATGACATCATGACATCCAGTCTACTCATCCATTCCACAGAGCCAACCCGAGTAACCAAGTAAATTGCACCAAAAACAAAGGTGAGAAAAAAACGTAGTGGTGACCACAATTTTATCTAAAGAGCTGATTTCGGAAAAACAGCTGATTGTTGAGCACCTCTTTTACTCTCTCTCACTGTCTCTCCCCTTCATCAACGATCTACTAGCCTAAAGTGTAACAGAGCTGTGTTTGTAACATTGTAATCAAATATATAAATGAAAATAGGTTGAGTATAACTTATACAGTATACGTATAGGCCTACTGTATATATACAAATCACTATCAGCGTGAAATGTAGTTCTCAAAGTTAAGATGCACAACTTAATGGCAATGGTTATGTATTATTATTTTAATGCATGCCTTAGTTTGAGTTCAAGCAGCCGCTTTGGGAAGTCTCCCATTCAGGTGGAGGATGGCACTGAGGTTCATCAGAGCAGCTGGGTACTAGGAGACGGCGAGGACAGTGAGGAAAGGGGGCAGAGTGGTACATAATTACAATGAGTTGTCAGGACTTACAGGGAAAGCTGTACTTGTGGTAACTATTTTATTCTATGTCATAATTTCCAGAAATGTAATGACACCTGACAATGTAACGCCGTCGCCGATGTTGTTCAGCTCTACATCTCAACCAAATCCATCACCACGGCAACTCACTCCACTCCACTTGACCACTGGCCTCAGTGAAATTAAATCATGGATGCAAACCAACTTTCTCAAACTTAACTGTGACAAATCAGACACAATCATCATCGGTCCCAAATTCCTCCTCAAAACCATGCACAACTTTTGCTTCACCATCTATAACTCCACTCTGTCTCCCTGCTCACACATCCACAACATCAGGAGTTATTTTTGACAGCAACCTCTTCTTCGAAAAGCATGTCATCAAAATCACCAGAACTGCCTTCTTCCACCTTCAAATCTGTATCACTATCAGTATTATCTTATGATTAAAATCTTTGTATATTTGCACACTTTACATTTTCGAGAAAGAAGTATAGCCTACTTTTTACTACTTGTATTACATTATCTGCCAAAACTATTATATATGGTGGTGTTAAATATGTACAGTGAAGCGATTTTGGCGTTGCAGAGATGCCTGCTTGCTGTCTGATATGAATGACCGCATTGCAAAGATACATGCGCTTAGTGTTCTGTCTTACACAACAAACTAATACTTCACTGGTAAGACCAACATAATAACATTAAAAAAAGTAATTTAATCAGCGGAAGGTTCTAAAAATATTAAAAACAACAAAGCTATACTTTACCAATTCTCTGCAGTGAACTGACGGAAAAAAACAAAAGCTACTTTTAAAATATTATGGGACATATTACGTGAAAGTACCCTCAACTAGAGAATGACTCCCACATATTATGCATTGATAAGCGTATCTGGTCATAAAAAATGAACAGTCAACATTAATACAACAACGTTACATGACTTAAAAAGCAACATATCATACGGGGACAGAGGGGTGGTGAAATGCGGATGCTGGGCTCTAGTTAAATCAGAAAAAATAGTTATTTAGGTGGGTCAGTGTAGGATTGTATTTCTTTATTCAGCAAAGTTATTACACATATACATTTAAAAATGGTCAAAATGACAGTCATGGCTGTTTTAGTGTTAAGCTATTAATCCTGTTTAGCTTTAGCAATTTAACTATTTAGCATTCACACGCATTTTCTGCAGGAAATGCATTTTCTAGTAGTTCTAGTCTCTAGAATTTCTGCCTCCACCCTCTTTACAGTTTAGAATTTGTTAAGGTTTATGACCTAAAACCTGCAAAACTACTGACATTCCCATCAGCCTTAGCTGTACTTTGTGGTGCCAATCAGCAAATGTTGTTCTTATTTCCGAATGTACGTATCAGTGTAGACCCGTACCATGCAAAAATAATCTGTAGTAATAATCAGTTTATTTCTGGCCACCATTAG